>NW_024070194.1:28812106-28956584 GCF_014754425.2 Oryx dammah | reverse complement strand
CATGTGCCTGTGTGTACACGCCTGTGAGCACAGATACACACACCCATAAGCACAGATACACACACAAGTGCCTGTGTGTACACGCCTGTGAGCACAGATACACACACCCATGAGCACAGATACACACACATGTGCCTGTGTGTACACGCCTGTGAGCACAGATACACACACCCATGAGCACAGATACACACACATGTGCCTGTGTGTACACACCTGTGAGCACAGATACACACACCCATAAGCACAGATACACACACAAGTGCCTGTGTGTACACACCTGTGAGCACAGACACACATGCCTGTGAGCACAGATACACACACCCATGAGCACAGATACACACACATATGCCTGTGTGTACACGCCTGTGAGCACAGCTACACACCTGAGCATGGATACACACACACATGTGCCTGTGTGTACACACCTGTGAGCACAGATACACATGCCTGTGAGCACAGATACACACATGTGCCTGTGTGTGCACACCTGTGAGCACAGATATACACACATGCTCCTGTGTGTACATGCCTGTGAGCACAGATGCACACACCTTCATGTACACACACAGGTATGCACACCCTGTGCCCTGTGTAAATGCCCCTCCTGGCTTCCAGAGGTGCATGGAGCAGCCCCATAACTAGTGTTGGCTCAAGGGTTGTGGTCCAGGCAAACTCTAACAAACATCACAATGGGAACGCCCAACTCTGGGTGACATCCCCACATGCCTGATTCTCCACAGGAGATGTGGGTGGAAGGCATCTGCTATGATGGCTGAGGTGGTGTCTTCACTGAACACAAGCTGAAGGATTTTGTTCTGCCTGGGGTCTGAGTGGGGGGTGCTGTTCAGGCCGCAGATCGTTGACAGCCAGCATGGGGGGGGCACCAACAGGGGGCTCTCCCTCCAGGCAGGGTGTTGATGAGTGGGGTTCTCATGAGTGCCAAACAGAGGAGCCAGGACATCCCATCCCAGCTGCCCCAAGTCCCGCCTCACATGACAAGCACACACTGAAGGCTCGCATCCCTTACTGCAGAAGCCTAGCACTGTCGCCGCTTCAGGGTCACCCACCTCAAACATGTTTCAGAAAAGCAGACATGTCTCAGCCACCTCGTCCCAAACAATAGCCACCCCACCCCCACCCCACCCCCCAGCTCAGCAGCCTCTCTGGGGCTTTGTGTGCACACAGGCATGTGCTTGCCTGTGCATGGGCCTCCACCTGTGTGCAAACATGTGGAATGCCTGGAGAGAGCATGTGCACATGCTTGCAGGCATGTGAACATGTATGTGCACAGTTTTTGCTATTGAAGCTTCTGAAAGACACACAAAGCTGCCCATCTAGTGGAAGAAAATGGTGGGGTGGGCAGAGGAGAGCCCCCAAGGGCCCTTGAGTGGCCACTCAGCCAGGCTGGCCAACCCACCAAAGTCCAGGAGCTGGTGGGGGGCATGCCTGCCGAGGCTCTGATGGGACCCACCCCAGGGCTGGCCCTGCCCTCAGAGCCTCCTGACCTCGGGAGTCTCCTGCCGGAGGACATGATTTGCAGAAGGCACCCTGAGGACAGGGCCATGAGGGGGCTGGAAGGGTGGCCTCACCTAGTCAGTTCCACAACAGAGTCTGCAGAGCACTAAGGAGCCTGCTTTTTAAATTACTCTGCTAATTGATATGAAACAAAAGGGATGCAGGTTTGTGGCAATTAGCGAATTAATTCTCAGCAATTACAGACTCCATCGTGGAGTGGCTTTGCAGGCCTGTGTGGGGTCTTGGTTCACTGACAGTGTTTTTAGAGTGACAGAAGGATGGAGTAGGGGCAGAGGGGTAGCAAGAGTAGAGAAGATGCTGGAAGGTGAACCAGTAACCCAGAGCAGGTGACACCCAAAATCCCTCGATGAGGCCTCAGTTTGGACTAATGCCCCCCTTCCAGGAAGAGGAAACCTCATTCTGCTGGTGGGTCGGAGCCCCTGAGGTGTTGTGAGGTCCACCCCCTGACCCCCCAAATCACATAACTAAGGAGCTGGGGGTGAGCTAACTGGGACCTGGCTCCTGTTCTGAGTCAGGGATCCTGAGAGAGGTAAAGCGGGCCCTCTTGTCCTGGAGAAGCTTCATCCAGCATGGCTTTATGCATCAGCCCTTGTGATCCTGGGGTTCCAGGGGAACAGCAAACCGGTGCCGGGGCTGAGAGGCAAGAGCTGTCCAAGGTTCTGGATGGTGCCTCTTGACCCTGCCCTTCACCATCCAGACCCTTGGCTGTCCGTCTGTCCCCGACCACACTATCTCCAGGATGGAACCCTGCAAGTACTCAGCTCTGTGGCTGCTACCTGCACAGACATGTGGCTCCTCACAGGTGTGTTCACCTGGAGAGCAGATTTAATTGCAATGAACCCCAAGGAATTTGTGAATCACTGTTTCCCATTGGAATATATGGGCTTCCCAGGTGGCACAGTGGTAGAGAATCCACCTGCCAATGCAGGGGATGCAGGGGTCGCAGGTTTGATCCCCGGCTTGGGGAGGTGCCCTGGTGGAGGAAATGGTAACCCACTCCAGCATTCTTGACAGGATATCTGATGATAGAGGAGCCTGGAGGGCTGCAGTCCACGGAGTCAAAAAGAGCCGGACACGACTGAGCGCCTGAGCGTGAGAATGACTGGAATATGTGTGCACTGGTATTTCACCGCAGTTAATGAAACAAGAGGTGAGTGGCTACAAGGCCAAAGGTCAGGTGCTGTTGTACTCTGTTCTTGGCTCTGGGCCACATGAAGGTTCAGGTGAGAAGAAATTCAGGCTTGGCGCATGCTCATGGAGCCCATGGCCTAGTGGGATGGGGTGCCCGGCCTGAAATGCAAGCTGGGAAGCTCCCATGCACAAGCAATGGCAAAGGAGACCTCCCTGGGAGAGGGCCCACAGTTTCAGTGAGCAACCTCTTCAGGTACCGATTAGAGACATTAGGGAGAGAAAGAGTGGGGCAAAGGGTACCCCGCGTCCTGCCACCATTCTGTAATCTTCAGCGTGGCCAGTCACTGGGCAGCCGCCTGGGAGTTCTGCATCTAAGCCATCACTTCTGGTGCCTCCTCAACCACCAAGTCTCGCATTGTCCTGAGGAGGGTGCTTTGGGTGCCTGCCTTCTGCTCCTGTGTTCCCAAACCAGGGGTCAGCTCACTCCTGCCCACCCTTTCCCACACCTACCTAGAGTCCATCAAGGTCTGGGTCACACTCAGCTGTCCTCAGCTCACAGGCCCAGGGACAATATTAGCAACCTCCTCCTGGTGACATGTCCTTCTACCCAGAAAGAGCTCTTGCCCTCAAACCAATCTTCCTGTCTGTCATCTCCTTCGATTTTTCTCTGCATTTTGAGATGCAGCTGGGTGGGAATCATCACCCCCATTTCACAAATGAAGAAGCTGAGTCTTGGGAGTGCCCCGTGCCTTTGAACAGAGTTGGGACCAGACCAGTTTCCTGTGTGTCTCTGGAGTGCATATGTACATGTGCCTGTATGTGTGCACGCACATGGGCATGTGGTGTGTGTCTTCCGTGTGAGCACACATGACTGCGCATGCACGTGAGGGGAGGGGCTCTGTCCCCCTGGCTCTGCCAAGATGCTGAGTGAGACCTCCTACCTGTGTTGTGGCTGAAAGCTTCATCCTTAACTCTTAGACTTCTGCTGGAGAGTCTTGCTTGGACAATCTGTGATGGTTTGCTTCTCACCCAGGCTGTCAGCACTGCCCCTGGGGGACAGTCAGAGCCAGTGCCTTGGGCCCCCTTGATGGCACCCTGATGTGATAGGATAAAGGTCACACAGCAGCGTAGCCCACAGGCAGGAACCTGGGTCTACCTCTGGCCACTGAGTCAATGCCCTCGGGAGCTCAGCTCACACATACTGAAGGAGAAACAGGTCCCATTTATTCTCTTAGTGTCCACTTCGTTATACGTAAGCATGCTCCCCAAACTGCAAATAAGGGAAATGTCATAGCTGGTTTGAATCTCAGTGGAGCAGATGCAGTTGGCTCCGCCCCTCTCCGCCCCCTCACACGCTCCAGTTTATCCCCGCCTGCCTTCTCTCTTTCTCTCTACCCTGGCCTTTCTCCTGAGCCACCAGGGAAGTGAGGAGGCAGGGAGCAGCCTCCCCGCAAAGTCAGAGCGTGCATGCTGGGGTCCCCACCCTCCGGGTACACCCACCTCTGGCTACGCTGGCATCCAGAATGCCACTGCACCCCTCCCCACTGCCCTACCCCGACCAAATGCCCTAAGAGCACCCTCCCTTGTGTGTGTGTCTGTGCACTTGTGTATGTACATCTGTCTCTGGGGGCCCCAAACAGAGAGGCAGGTCCCAGGCATCAATTCTGGGTGGTGACATGCCTGGCTTCCTGCCAGGAGCAGAATACAAGGGCCCAAGACCCCAGCTCTGTTTCAACCCCCACTGATGCTCTTGTGATGACAGAGTTTCTGGCAGCAAATGGATTTGTGGGCTTAGTGCTACCTGCTGAATTTGCTTCCCATTCTGCTTCATAAAGACATACTTGATGCCTCCTGAGTGCTAATGCCTTATTTGTTTGACTTTTGTTCAGAAGCAATTTTGTGTTCCAAAGTCTCATTTCTCCAGTGTGAGAGTCCTGGCCACCCTAAACAAAAATATCTCAAGGGTGATCATGACATCTTGCTTTAACTGCTAAAAAGAAAGAGGGGGAAAAAATCCACGGGAAAGAGATGTGGAAATGCACCTAGAAATTGCCAGTTCACTAATTACCTGAAAATTCTTAAATCTACATCTCACTCCATCACTTATTTTAAAGGCTATTTTTTAGAGCAGTTTTAGGGTTATAGGTGTCATCATTTCATGGCAAATAGATGGAGAAACAATGGAAAGTGAGAGACTTTATTTTCTTGGGCTCCAAAACCACTGCAGATGGTGACTGCAGCCATGAAATTAAAAGATCTTGCTCCTTGGAAGGAAAGCTATGACAAACTTAGACATTGTATTAAAAAGCAGAGACATTACTTTGCCAACAAAGGTCCGACTAGTCAAAGCTATGGTTTTTCCAGTAGTCATGTACAGATGTAAGAGCTAGACTATAAAGAAGGCTGAGCCAAAGAACTGATGTTTTCAAACTGTGGTGCTGGAGAAGACTCTTGAGAGTCCCTTGGACAGCAAGGAGATACAACCAGTCCATTCTAAAGATCAGTCCTGAGTATTCATTGGAAGGACTGATTCTGAAGCTCCAGTACTTTGACCACCTGATGTGAAGAGCTGACTCATTGGAAAAGATCCTGATGCTGGGAAAGATTGAAGGCAGGAGGAGAAAGGGACAACAGAGGATGAGATGATTGGATGGCATCACTGACTCAATGGACATGAGTTTGAGCAAGCTCTGGGAAATGGTGAAGGACAGAGAAGCCTGGTGTGCTGCAGTCCATGGGGTCGCAAAGAGTTGGCCACAACTGAGCAACTGAACAACAACAAAAGGGTCACAGGTAATTACTTTTTTAAAGGATTTTTGATAGATGGGTGACAGGCTTGCTGAGGTCAAGGACATCTTGGGTCAAACAAGACAAAGAGTAGTACAGCCTGTTTGTGTGCAGAGGGGGCCAGAGACCTGGGACAGTTATTCTGACAGTTTGTGACACCCTCAGCACCACGGCCCTGCTCCCGTATGATGGAAACTTGTAAATTTCCTGCCAGTTGGGTCTGCTCAAGGTGGTGTAGGCAGGGGTGTCACAGGCCCCTGATGCTCTGACTGATTCTGGCCTTGCTGGACTCACCTAGACTCGAAGGGCACCTGGCCTGGGGACTCTCAGCCCCATTTTGAGCCTGGCTTACCTGGGAAGGGCCACTTCAGAGAGGCTAGTTCTCCTTCTCACCAGCAAGACCCCAAGGGAAGGACAGAACCGGACAGGAGTTGGAGTGGGAGCCAGGGGTGCAGCAGGCTGGCACTGGACACCTCACCCGACCTCTAGCCTCAGTCCCCTGTCTGGGGAATAGGACACCCGGCCACCTCCAGGGGGCTGAGGACCAGTGCCTGGTGTTAGTGCCTGGGGTGTTAGTAAACTCTAGGGGCTGAACAACTGTTACTTGTGCCACAAAAGCCCACAGCCCCGCCCTCTGTCTTCTCCCCTCTGGCCCCACCCCTCTGCCTCTGGCTCTGTATCTTCATTGCACTGGGAACCCCCAACCGGCCTGTCCTCTCCCACGCAGAACTCCCCATGGCCTTGGGCTGCCCTGGGTCCAGTCTGCTGTCCCCACAGCCCTTGTGCCACCCCCACCCCGGTCCCCTCCCCACTCCCAACTGGCCTGGACCTGCACGGCTGTGGCTGCCAGGGCACCAGGGCAGGACCAATCTCCAGGGAGAGGAGGGACCGCCTGCGCCCTGAGGGGCCAGGAGAGGACCCACTGCAGGGGAGGCCGAGCACCTGCACCTCCCTGACCATTGCCATGCGCTGGCCCAGCTCAGGTGAGTGAGGCTGGGCTCCAGGGCATGACGGCGGAGGCCCAGGAGCAGGACTTGAGGTCAGAGATGGAAGAGGCCTCAGGAATGCTGATATCCACCTGGCTCCCCAGGTGTGTCTGAGCCCAAAGCAATTCTTTCTAGAATCTCAGGCTCAGTGGGATTGGAAACTTGGGCCACGATACCCCTCCTGAGATCATTGTTCTGAAGTTTATAAAACACGATTATATCCAAGGCTTCTGTGGGTCTTTCAGCCGTGGGCCTAGGGGTAGAATTATGAGTCTCATGTTATATGTGGCAAAGAACTGTCCTGGGGAGAGTCTGTAGCCTGAGACCATGACCCACCAAAGTGGACAATCACTGCCCAAGGGAGGCTCCCGATCAGGCCACAGGTTGTGGCAAAGACTCGAGTCCAGGAGGCACCAGCTGGAGGGGGCATGACCTCCCTGACTCCGGGCCTGGGGCTGCAGGGACACCTTTGGAGGACTTTAGTCAGTGATGCCTATAGCCTCTGGAATGCAAAAGTCTGTCCTCTCCCCCAACCACGCCGGTGCCTACAGGAAGGTCCCAAGCCTTCAAAAATCCTGGTTCCAGAGTTGAGTGCATCTCTGCGAGATGCGTGGGTACAGCGTTCCATGGAGACATATTTACAGAGCTCACACCAGTTCCTTGAGTCCCTGAGGTCATCTCTTTGTTGTGAAATCTCTTTAACCTAGCTCCTGCCAAGTTTGTGGAGACTTGGTGGCCACAGAGGGAAGGTAGCCCAGGTGCCTTCTCTCAGAGGTAAACCAAACAAGAAAGGCTCCCGGAAACCACTGAGAGAACCTGCTTCCAGGCACCTGAGAAGCTCCTCTTACATGCCCACAGCCTAATCCACTGTGCTAGGGTTTCGTTAGCCTGATTCTGTGTATTATATAGAATTGGAACTAGCAAGTGTTGTTCTAAAATCTAAATCTTCATGTTGGTTGTTCTGAATCACCTGTGTTTAGGAGGAAATCCTAGAGAAAAATTAGAACATAAAAACCATAAAGTTCCTATGACTTTGTTCATAGGTGCAGCCAAATTGGCCATCGATCAGGTAAATTTTGAGACCTAAGTTCATTTATGAGAAGACATATAGGACTGTATGCAAATGAGTTGAGTGTTCAACTCAAGAAGCCAGAGGAGAGCCAGAGAGCACACCCACAGAAGGAGAAGGTCAAGGAGGAATAAGGGGAATAAGGGCAGAATTCACTGAGCAAAGAAGCGGCAGAGACCAGTCCATCCCAGAACTGGTTCCTCCAAAACTTAACAGATAGGGGGAAAGGGGGTGGGAGAGAGATGCTAAAAATAGGAGAGAAACATCATGATATTGAACCATGAGTTACACAGACCCGAGGGTGTCTGGGCCAGAGGACCCACCGTCCAGGGTTAAGCATGGGGTGGACGTCGTCCATCTCCCGAGTTTTGGTCCCGCAGTGGGTGGGGGTGACTCTGGGCAGCAGAGCTGGCCGTGGCCCTGGGCCCTTCAGTCCCCACGGTGCAGGAGTTTGAGCTCCATCTGAGCAGGACATCTGCAGATTCCAGGGGGAGCCTCCCCAGCTACTCAGAGAGGCGTGGGCAGTGCTGGGTCAGCTGGCAGGGTGGCTCGGTTTCCACATCCCCAAGGGGGGACCAGGGGGTGGTCTTTGGGAAATAGTTTTGCTGGAGGCCCCCTTGATCCCCTCCCTTCTATGCTTCCCCACCTGGAGGGAGAAGGTTCCATCAGGCATCAGACTGTGACTGCTGACCCTCTGCCCACTCTGCCTCTCCATGGAGAGGTAAGGTCTAACAAAGAGGAGGATGGGACCCCAAGAGGCGTCTCCCACCACCTCAACAGAGTGCATTGGACAGGGATTCAGTGGCCACACTGGTGTCTGACCCCTGGGGGTGGTCTTTGAAATCGTAAATCAAAGGCCACTGCCCTTGGCCCCAGATCTGGGAGTCTCTCCTTTAGGGGGTTTGGGGCATCAAGAGCAGCAAGGTGCTCAGAGCCCTGACTCAGGAGAAGGAGGGGGCACACAGCTCTCCCCTCCTCCCCGCCAGACCCCCAGCCCTGCCCACAAAGGCCCCAGGCTGAAGACACCTTCATCTTCCTCCCCTTCTCCCACTAACTCGACTTATTAGAAGCCCACTCCCCCACTCCCCACCCTGCAGAGCAGCTTAATTACACGGTCTGTGGGTAGGGGGTGCAGAGAAACCCCCACCCCCATCTGGGTCTACAGTGTCCCTGGCCCGCTTAACCTTGTCAGGAGCGGCCGTGCTGATTGGCCACCGTCCTGAGGTCGGAATACCATTAATCACTGTGAATTCATTAGGCATTTCACAGGGGACCTGGGGACCCAATGCAACATCAATTACATTGAAATTAAGTGACAGTGGGGACATGGCTCTGGGACCACGTGCGCCTCCCAGAGCTAATGGCCAGCAGCCAGCCACACAGCCTGACTCCCAGGCAGACGAGACCTGACCGCAGGACTCAGACCCGAGGTCGCCTGGCCTCCCCCTCCAACGGGGCAGCCAGCTGAGGTCCCGGGCAGCAGAAGCGCCTGGTTCATGTGGTCTCCAGGGCTAATCCAGCCCCAGGGTCCCCAGGCATGGCCACTCCTCAGAGCTCCTGCCACATCAGCTGGGCGCTGCTTAGAGATGTGGAAATGGACCTTCAGTGTTAAAATCTGCACCCTAACACGGGGTCCAGGAGGTTCCCTGGTGCATTGGGTTGGCGAAGCCTGGCTCCAGGAGTCCCTGCTCTTAGCAAGAACCTGGGCCCATCTGGGCTCTGCTCATAGCTGCCCTGGGCCTGACCCAGCTGCAGTGTAGGGAGGCGGCTAGCTGCGTGCCCCATTGACAGTCTCCCCAGCCGACGGCCGCTGAGTGGTTGATAAGCATATAGCAGAGATGGCAGCTATAGTGAACGCCTGTGTCTGCCCGGCCTGTTTGTATAGTTCTGATGGCCTCTGAACTCCCAGGGTCCTCCTCATGAATGGCCCTGCCCGGTTCCCCAGCCTGGTCCCTGGGCCCCTTGTGAGCTGGGCGGCTGGGAAGCAGCCACAGGGTGGGAGAGACCGCAGTCACAACTGTGTGTGTGGCGCTTCTGGGTGATCCAGCAGCGGCGCGGGAAACGGGATTTGCATAATCTGAAATTTAAGGAAAATCTCTAAATACTTTAATTTTTATAGAAGCGGTTTCCACTGCTGACATGTGTCTACACCTATAATTTCAGCTGATGAATTGCTGTAATTTCTCCTCCATTTCGTGTTCTTTGGAACATTAATTGTCGGTTGCAGGGGAGACACTCCAGAAGAGAGAGGGCGGGACAGAGCCCGGCTGGCGCAGGCGCGTCTGGAGGGCGGTTGTGTGCAAGCTGGGCTCCCACAAAGATGCGTTGTTGGAGCCCTTCCCCCAGCCTGCAGCCCCAAACCGAGAGGAGGTCGGCCACTTGTCACCACAACATGTGTGTGCATGCACGCATAACACTGACACGTGCAGACTCTGACAAACACACACACTCACACACACACACACACACATACA
Source organism: Oryx dammah (assembly GCF_014754425.2). NCBI lineage: Eukaryota > Metazoa > Chordata > Mammalia > Artiodactyla > Bovidae > Oryx > Oryx dammah. The sequence goes on along the minus strand of NW_024070194.1, from coordinate 28,946,601 downwards.
CACACTGGGGCATGTGTCGCTGTGACTGTGTGAGAGAAATTGTCTACTCCATCTCTCAGACCCACAGCCCTGAGCTCTCCCTGGGAATCTCAACCTGGTCTCAGGGTAGGGCCCATGGTCCTGTCCTCAGGCCAGCCTGCCAGCAAGCTCTTGATAAGGCACCATCCCTGAAGCCTTCCCCAGTGTCCCCAGGCCTCATTCACACTCACATCCAATTGAAAGGCAGACGAGAATCTGTCTGGATGCTCTATGTGAAGGTGTACCTCTGCCTTCAAGGTCAACACCACATTCATCCCCACCTTCAAGGTCAACCCCATGGCCACATCTGCTATGGCTGTAAGTGATTGGCCAGGAAGAGACATCTCACCCAAGCTGAGCCAGAGAGGGTCTCCATCCTAAGCTCTGGCTCCAACCACAGAACCCCGCCCACTTGTGCTGTAACCTACCACTGTGAGGGTCCTGTGGACTGTTTCCACCGCAGCCAGGTGAGGCAGGGGTCTGACCTCGGGTGTCTGAACAGAGAGGACTGAGGAGACCCCTGGGCCTGGCCCGTGGGGACCCAGAGAGAGGTCCCCTCCCTCTTTAGTTAGCCCCCTGAGCTCAGTTAAACAATTTCTCCAGATCCTTGATGACTCAAAAAATTCCCAGTGTTTGCTAAGGAGGAAGAAAAGCGGTAGGGAAACGTGCAAGGGGGTGCAGAGGAATACACACCCCCACCCGAGAGGCCGACGTGTCACTGGAACTCCTGGGCTGTACACTCTTCCCTGAAGTTTTGAGGAAGTAAGGAGCTGGCCCAGCTGGCTGGTCCAGGCCTCATCTGTTCAACACAAATGTTCTCAGGATCCAGTCCCAAGGTCCTTATCCACCCAGGATGCATCCACCCTGCTCTGTCTCTCTCAGACCTGGCTGTTTCCCATCAATGAGGTCCTACAGTGTGTGTCTAGCTTCCTTAAATCAGCCTTGCGTTTGGAAGGCTATGTCACAGATTCATCCTTTCACAGGTTGAATCATGTTCCACTTCACGGAAGGACCACATTTTGCTTATCCTCATCCACTGGCGGACATCTGTTGTGTCCGTCTCCGCTTTGGTGAGTAAGGCTGCTATGAATACGCATGTACCAGTTTCTCTGTGGACATGTTGTTGCTTCTCCTGGGTAGATCCTGGGGTTGTGACTGCTGGAGAAGCAGGACGTGGTGTAATCCCCCAGCCTTCCTCGGGGCCAGGGCAGTGTGGACAGTCCCTGTGAGGCGTAATGACAGCCTGGGTTCTGAAAAGCAGATGCACCAGGTCCTGCCATCCATCTGCCCAGACACTCACGCGCGTGATGGGGGAATAGTTCCCCCAGACGCCTGGCTCTGAATCTGCTTTGCCCCTGACCTGGAAGTGGTAAAGAGGGGCCCCCAGGGAGGTCAGCACTGGATGGAGGGGGCAGGGACAAGCTTTGAAGCATGGCTGCTGGGCAATCCAGGCCCCCACTCATCCTTCCTGGTGGGTCGCTGCCTCCAGCGTCTGCATCGATTTAATGCCTCCAAGGTTGGACCCCAGACGGTGCCCTGTACCACGGGGGTGGTTTCTGCATCCCACCTGCAGCCTGTGGTTACTGGGCCCCTCAGCTCACCCTGGACCCTGGGCCTGACTTACAAGGATGTCTTTGTCACTCCTGTGAGCTCCCCGTGGCCTCCCACCCTGTTACTACTTGGTTGGAACCAGACGATCAGATAATGACCTGCTCGCTTCAGAGTAGAAACAATCTGCAGTTACTGCACTGAGCAAGGATTTGTTTCTGGAAAGAAACCTCAGTGCGACTGTGAGGAGAAGGCTGTCATCAGGGGCCTCCATTCCCAGGGCTCCCCGGGACCAAGAACCATCAGAGGATGGAGAACCACCAGGCCTGGCAGCGAGGACACGGGTGCTCTGGAATATCCCACAGAGTGCCTGCAGGGCTTTGCATGTCCACACCGGAAGGACATCCTGACAACCATGAGCGGACTGTTGGGATTGCCACCCACTTTCCCACAGGTTTTCCAAGGAAGCACTCATCCCCGCTGGTGCGTCCAGCACCTCTGTTCACAAAATGGTCCTGAGAACCCACTCAGCCGCGTGGCTCCAGAGTGTAACATGTCAGGAGCCTTTCTCAGGAACTGTGTCCTCCTAAATTCTCTCTCCTGTGCCAGGTTTAAATTACCTTTAATTCTTTTTCAGTAAAAGACAAAGTTATTTTTAAACTGCATGCCCAATTGAATAACAATGTGATGGACAATGAGAGGGCCCTGTTTTGTTTTTTCGTGTTCTTTAAAATTCATGTTGAGTTTCCTTTTTGTTTTTTCATCCTTCGAAGTGTCCCCATTGTTAGGGAGAAGGTGGGGTCTGCGATGAGGTCGAGGCAATTGGGTTGAATGTTTGCAAAGGTGGGGTCACCCTTCTGCCCCCAGCTTTGCTCACTCCGTGGCCGTCAGCAGATGGAAGGGAAAATCTAGTTTGCTTTCGGCATTTATCCCACCCCTACGCCTCTCTGCAGAGTAGCCTGCATCTCCTCTGGGATGAAGGAGGGTGGAGATGAGGTGCTGGTTCCGTCTGTGGGTCAGAAAGGCAAGAATCAGGACCTTTGGATCGTGGTGTCCTGCAGGAGCCCAGGAGACAGGTCAGTCTCGAATGTTCTGGAAACCATTTCCACATGTTGACCAGTAGTCTGGTCCTCTGATCATAGTTGAAGCTGTGACCAGCTGGGTCCAGGGAGGGAGCCTGCGAGGATACAACTGTGTGCACACCCTCCGGGGTGGTCAGTCCTGAGTCCTCTCTGCTTGTCTGTTCTCTGTCTCTGTCTCTCCCTGTCTCCTCCTTTTTCTCTCTCTCTCTCTGTCCCCATCTTCACTTGGCCATCCCTCTGCCCATCTCTATTCAGGGCACTGTCCTTGGGTTCATGCAGGGTGATCGCATCTCAAGATTCTTTTTACCAAACAGCGTCCCTCTAGCCATTTCCAGGTGGATGTACTTTTGGAGGGCTATGTTCTCACTATAGGAACGACTTAGGGGATTTTGACAAGCACCACAGTGACCTAGAATTCATGCTAAACAAACAGTGCAAGAGTAAGGCAATGGCACCCCACTCCAGTACTCTTGCCTGGAAAATCCCGTGGACGGAGGAGCCTGGCAGGCTGCAGTCCATGGGGTCGCTGGGGGTCGAACATGACTGAGTGACTTCACTTTCACTTTTCACTTTCTTGCACTGGAGAAGGAAATGACAACCCACTCCAGTGTTCTTGCCTAGAGAATCCCAGGGACGGGGGAGCCTGGTGGGCTGCCGTCTATGGGGTCGCACAGAGTCGGACACGACTGAAGTGACTTAGCAGCAGAAGCAGCAGCTCTGGAGCCCTGAAGAAGAAGCACCAGACAGGATTCCCCTGGAAAGGACACAGCTGGTGCCCGGGAGCCACCTGTGCCTCCAAGGAGATCCTGACCCACTCTGAACCCCCTTGGCAGGAGGGCAAGTGTCCCTGGGGCCCAAGGGAACCTCCTTCCTTGCTAGGACTCACCCCACTTAGGGGCTGCCTTGTTCCCCTCCCTGGAAAAAAACTGTTCTTAAGGTGGGCATTTCAACATAAAATGAAGAGACAGACAAGAGGAGAAAACTGAGGAATAAAGAAGGTGCAGAGTGAGAAGCAGCTGGAGGTAAGGATGTGCAGACGGGGAGGGGGCAGCCCATGGTGCTGGGAACCAGGCCTAGTGGCCTTGTGTGTGACCCCAGAGCCCAAACACCACCCCCAGCCCCCAGCCCCCAGTCCTCCTAGCCCAGCACCAACCCTGGAGATGTGCCCGAGCCCCACTGCTAGTGTGAGGTTTGCAACACCTCCAGTGGGCCAGCCTGTACCAGAGGCCACAGTGGACAGCCTGCACGCGTGTGTCCCCAGACCCTCCCACTCCTGTCACCTGCCCCTGTCACCCCAGGGCCCGCACACCTAACCTTTTCTTCTCGCTGCTAAATTGCTGCTAGCCAGTGTCCCCGATAGAAAGGAAGAGGTTGGTCTAATTTAGACAATATTGACCTTTTCCGCTTGCCCTTTTCACTGTGACTAAATTACCGGGTGCAGCTCCGAATCGGGTCTTTGAATGGCTGCAGCGCCAAGTGACCTGGGTCAGCCCCCTCTCCCTGCTCAGAGTTTAATCAACCAGTGGTCTCCTTGCTGATGGCCTAGGAGGGAGGGCAACGCAGATCTCTGCACCTGCCTGGCTCTTCAGGTGGGGCCGAGGTGCAGAGGGAGAAGGGCCCACAGGTGCAGAGGGAGAAGGTGAGGTGGCTGCAGGGGGAGGCAGGGCCTCTGGGGCAGCTGAGGAGGTGCCCTGCACTGGGCTCCCGATGGGAGTATGGGAGAAGAGGGACCACTGAGCCCTCCCACAAGGACTCATGAGGAGCCACTCCCCTATATGACTCCACAGCCATGGCTTTGGTGTCCTTGCATCCAAGTCATGAGCAGGCCCGGGTTTCAGGGGCAGAACCAAGGGCCCATTGAGGGGCGACACAAGCCCAGCCAGATGGCCTTTGGATCCCAGGTCAGTGGGAAGGAGTGAGAACAGGCTGCAAGCAGCACTAGGACAAAAACATTGGATGCTGTGGGAGGGGAGGTCCCTGGGGGCCGGCCAGGACCTTCCTGGGGATGATGGAGGTTTTCCCCGGTGGTGCCCGGGCCCTGGGAAGACCATCTGGGCAGAGGGGCTGGAGGGAGAAGATTCCACCAAAGGGCTGGGCGCTGGGTGCTGGGGACTGAAACAGGCCTCCTGAACCTGGGCCCTCAGGTAAGAATGCTCTCAGCTGCTTCAGGGCTGTCAGTCAGTAATAGGCCCCATGGAGCACCTACTGTGTGGGATCGTCAGACCAGAGAGACCAAGGAAGGCCACACATTTGTCTGGGAGACCCCAGCTCCCCTCCCAAGCAGAACACACCCCTGGGACCCCTGGGGTCACCTCCTCAAGTCTGTCTTAGCCAGCTTGGCCTGCAGTAACAAAAATGTGGCAGATGAGGGTAGAGGGGGTCTCTCTGCTCTGGGGGGCTGGAGGTCAGAGGTCAGGATGCCAGTATGGCTGAATTCAGGTTCATGTGGCAGATCTCTCTGGGCCCTCACCCAGCAAAGAGATTGGGGCCCTGAGCCTCTTCCTATGGGGGCACTAATCCCTTCATGGGAGCTGCACCCTCAGAACCTCATGGCCTCCCAATGGCCCCTCCCTACACATCACCTTAGGGCTTCAACATGGGAACTCTGGTGCTCCCTCTCAGGGGTAGCAGCCTCCATCTGACCACTGCACATCGGGGAGGGGGCGTCAGGGCAGGAGGACCGATACTGAGTGGACAGTGAACACCGGCCTGCTGGGGGCCCTCGCCTCTCCAGGACGGGGCGAACTGCACCCAGACAGGTCACCTGCCAGGTCACCACTAGGTGACCACTGGGAGAGAAGCAGCCTGGAGTATACCAGGTGAGTCAGGGGTGTGGCTTCTTGCCCAGTTCCTGCCTGTCTCCTCCGGAGGGCAGCCAGTGCTGCCCTAGCCCCAGGGGGTTCAGGAGAGATAGATTTTCCTGCAAAACTGGCCCCGCCTAGCCAAGTCCACAGTGGGGATGTCTGCAGCGCCTCCCCGGGTCACCGGTGTCACTCGTAGGGTCAGCTGTGCGCAGGGAGGCAGGGACCGGGCGTGACGTGAGGACACCTGTGTGCTTGGCCGCTCTTCCGGTCAGCGCACAATTACATGGTGACAACAACTCCACGCGTGTACAGTAGCCATGCAGCCTATGGAGTACCTGATCATTGTTCCCCTCATTAGCGTGTGAATCGGTGTATAATTACCCTGCATAATTGTCCCATCCCATAGTAACACTTTAATTTGCAAAGTGAAAATAACCATGTGATTACCCTGCAATTACACAATACTCGCTAATCAATGACTTGTATGGAATTTGCTGCTGTTTACAGACTGGCTGAGGCCCGTGGCCCTTCCTCGAGGATCGCTCTCAGGATGCCCGACTGGCAGCTACTCCTGGCCTCTCCAGGCACGTCTCCTGTCTCCCTACCCATTAGACTCACATCTGGAGCCCAGGACCCAGGAAATGCACTTCACTGCAGGAATGGGGACCACAGTACCCTGCTTGGAGTACTCTAGCTGTGAGTGAGGGGCTGGGACCACCCCGTCGTGAGGTGAGGAACCTGAGACTCAGATGGGGCATGCTCTGGGTGTCGTGAACTTCACAGTGTCAGCCCTGCCTGGGAGGAGTGAGCGCTCCCCACCTGTGTTGGGGCTGCAAGTGTGTTCAGCTGGAAGCTGACCCAATTACCAAAGTCGTGCCAAAGCTGCTGATCCCCAGGACAGGGGGCTACAGCAGGGTCCACCCTGGAGGGCCCAGGTGCATCTTTTTTTATTTTTTTATTTATTTTGGCTGTGCTGGGTCTTCATTGCTTTGCACAGGCTCTCTCCAGTTGCAGCGGCGGGGGGCTACTCTCTATTTTCAGTGGGCCGGCTTCTTATAATGGTGGCTTCTCTTGTTGCAGAACACCAGCTCCACATACATGGGCTTTGGTAGTTGCAGGTCTTGGGCTCAGTAGTTGTGGCACTTGGGCTTAGTTGCCCCAAGGCATGTGGGATCTTCCCAAATCGGGGATAAAACCCATGTCCCCGGCACTGGCAGGCGGATTCTCAACCACTGACCCACCAGTGCTTCTTTGCAAAGTGTATCTGACTCCAGAGTTGAGGTCCCAAGTGCTTGGACTTTGCAACTTACAGCGTTTTCCTCCCTTAAGAATCAGTGCCTCATGCCCAGCCTTGGGCAGGTGTGGATGCACCAGACAGGCCCGTCCACCTGGGGTGTGGGGAGCACAGCTCACCTGGGCAATGACATGGCCCCAGAAATAAATGCCTCCCCAGCCTCAGGTCCCCTTCTCCATAAGCAACCAGTGCGAACAGGGAGAAGGGGCCGCTACCTGTCCCCACCCGAGGAAGAGAAGGCATGGTTGAAGGCAGCCTTTTCCCACAGGGTCTTGCTAGAAAGTGCCTGCCCCCTCACTGTGCATGAGCCTTAGGACAGGCTCTGTGAGACGCTCACACCTGCGTACCCTCCCATGTCTCCTGTGGATGCAGCCCTGACAATGAATGGGCAGCCACCCATCCCAACACGCCTGGGCCCTGGCCCTGGTTTGAGTCGACTGGAAGGCCAGTGTGGCCACTGTCTGGTAAGGACTGTGGGGATTTGTAGCCTCCCTGGACACCCCTCCACCCCCAGTTCTCCCGCTCTTCGCTGAAATCCACAAGCTTCAACCCTTGCCCTCTGTCTGCGTCGCACCCGCCCTGCTCCGTCCCCTGGACCCCTCACCCATAAATGAAAACAAATGGTGCTCTCTGGGGAAGCTGCTCTAAGCTGGGGAATGTGACCCAAGATCCGGGCTGTGACTGCCCATCTCCCAGTCTCGGACAGGCAGCCTGACCCCCAGGGCTCCTCCTGTGAGGTGGGTGCAGCAGCCCAGGTCTGGTCTAAACAAGAAGAAGGGCTGGAATAAAAGCCCCTGCGAGGAGTCCACAGTTGTGAGCAGAGGTGGCCTGTGCCCTGGCGGGGAGGGGACACAAGGCCTGGCCGCTCCCACGAGCGAGCATCCTGGAGGGTCAGGCAGCTCTCAGGGTCCTCCCCCTCAGCTCACCTGGAGGCCTGGTCTCTGCACAATACGCCCCCACCCTCACTCCTTTCAAGCGAAGGCGGTGATGGATGCTCGTTCCCTCGGAGCACACCCAGCTGAGCAGTCTGGGCTCCAAAAGGTCCGAAACCGAGCAGGAGAAGCACCAGCCTGTGTGCAGCCGACTCAAGATAAGCAGCAGGCTGAGCCATCGCCGGGTCACCGCCCTTTGCTTCCAGGGGGACCAAGCTCAGTGACCATGGCAGTCCTGTCCCCATGAGTGCCCTAGTGGACACACAGCCTGCTGCAGTGTCTCTTCTTATTGTGAAAAGGCAGGTGCTGTTCTGTGCAGTTGGAGCAAACATATACAAACACATGCAGACACAAACCGGTGTCAGTCTGTGTGCACAGACTGACACACACAGCCACAGGGCCACACAGACACACACTCACAGGGCCACAGACAGACACAGCCACAAGGACACGCAGACACACACAGCCACAGGGACACACAGACACACACTCACAGGGCCACAGACACATACTCACAGGGCCACAGACACAGACAGCCACAAGGACACACAGACACACACACAAGGGCACACACACACACACACACACAGGAACACACAGACACACACAGCCACAGGAACACACAGACACACACACAAGGGCACACAGATATACACGCAGGGATACATAGACACACACAGCCACAGGGACACACAGACACACACACTGGGACACACAGACACACACAGCCACAGGGACACACAGACACACACAGCCACAGGAACACACAGACACACACACAGTGACGCACAGACACACACAGCCACAGGGACACACAGACACACACAGCCACAGGGACACACAGGCACACACACAGGGACACACAGGCACCCACAGGGACACACAGACACACACAGGGACACACAGCCACACACAGCCACAGGGACAGACAACACAGCGCGAGGCTGGGAAAGGCCCTGAGACCCCAGAGAGAGCCATGCCCATAACGACACATGTGATAACAAAAGAATACAACAAACACAATTAGTGTATATTTTAAAAGGTTTATTAGGGAAAAAGCTCACATAAATCAGAAGAGAGCGTTGCAGGCTAGGCTGGGAGAGGGCTTCTCATCCTCAGAGTGTAAAATTCCTGGCTCAGGAGAAATGGGCGTCTCTCTCTGGTAGATCTACCAGCTCAGCTCTGTCGCAATGCGGAAGTGAAGCCCGGGGGCCTGCAGAGCCCTGGCAGGGGCGGGGTGGGCGCTCCTCCCCTCTCTCAGGAGGGGATCTGCAGAAACTTGGGCACCGGCCTGGCTCCCTTTGCTGACCGCTGGAGGGTCTTAGCCAGCTGAGAGCAGGGGGAGCAGGAGATGTTCTGCCTGAGGGTAGAGAGGGAGAGGGTGGTGGGGGAGGAGACCTGCGTGGCCTGACCACAGACCCCAGGTCTTCTGTGCCCACAGAGGCCCTGGACTTACCAACAAGACCGCCAGCCTCCCACCCCCAACTGGCTGGCCCCTCCAGCAGCCACCTTGGGGCCCCCTCCCTATGCTGCTCCTGAGACCAGGAAGCTCAGGGGCCCCCAGGAAGGTGCCTGGGGGATAGGGGTGGCAGGAATGGAAGAGGTGCCCCAACCCTGACCAGATGAAAAGGATTCATCACTTGTGCTTTTGCAAAGAGAAGGGAAAACAGCTTCAAGCTATCTTAGTAGATTTTTATGGGAAATTGGACAGTAGAAGGCAGGGGTCATCTTCGACAAGCCGATCTAGTTCCAGCTGGACCATGCATCCCAGGCAGAGTTTTCACGGTCCACTATCTCTTGGAATTTCAGGGCAATGGGATGCAGAGGAGAGCAGTTCAGGTGGGGGCTGCATACCAGCAAACACTTAGTGGGGACTCGGAGCTTCCAGGGCCTCTCCACTGGGGTCCCTCTAGGGCCAGACCTTTCCAGTACACTCTACAAGGGCTGTCTTGGAGCTAGCCCTGGGGGGTCCTTCCTGAGCACCCCTGTCACTGCTGTCCAAGGCTCTCTGGCCCCGTTCCTGGGTCCCCAGGGCTTCCCTGAGCAGCTGGGCAGAGTGGGCCCCACCCCCTAGACCTTGTAGGCCTGCCCCTGCCCCTACCCCAGGCGTCCACACATCCGACGCAGCGTAGCCTCTCCTCCCGCCTCCTGTGGGGCTGAGGGACTGTCTGGTGGTCCCTGCTCAGAGCCTCTTGCAAAGGGCAAGATCAGCTGCCAGGAGCCTCGTGGGGCTGGGGAAGTGCCTGTGGCCATGAGGTGATCAGCAGGCAGCGTTGTCATCATTATGCTGCTAATTAATTCCCAGTTCATTACGTTTCCTGTGGCTAATTTGTTCTCCGGCTGATTTGATTAAACTCATCTCTATGCTAATAAACGTTTTTTTCCATTTGTTTTAGTGGCTGAAGGAAAAGAGCTTGATATTTACATGTTTTGACGCTTTTCAGAGAAATCACAACACCGGAATTAATTCCTCTCTGGTTTAGCAGTTGGTGGGAAGGGTCAGGCATCTCAGTGGGTCAGGTTGCCCTTTTTCTGTGACCCTCAGGCCCAGCCCAGGGTGGGGGTCTCCACTGCACCACAGCCCTCCTGGGCAGGGCCCTCCTCGCCTCTCTCTGTGGGTGTGGGTGTGCCCACGCCCCTCTCCACTGACAGGGAGAGGGGACAGGACAAAACCTGCCTTTGCACCCCCCAGCACTGAGCAGTGGGGGTGACCAGGAAACACGCTACTTCCCTAAACCAACCTCATATTTACTGCAGGCCTTATCAGCACCTACACCACTGCAGGTCCCTCCAGCCACCCAGTGAGCCTCCGACCTCCGCCTCCATCACACACCACACACACAGAGGCATGGGGAATCAAAGTCAGCACCTCTGTTTTTCTGATGAATGTTGCCCCTCCTCCAAGAAGGAATCTCCAGCTCCCCTCCCACACACTTGAGCTGTTCAGGGGGAGGAGCTAAGGGAGACCTGGAGATGACACTGGCTGAGATTCCTGTGGTAGAAATCAAGGACTGGACTGCAGAGAAGGGAGGGCTGTGTCACTAGTTGCTGCCCGGGGAAGGGGGTCGGCATTCAGGGACTCAGGGCCTCTTTCCAGCCCCAGGCATCACTGGGTCCCTGACCACACTGCCCACTGAGATGGGCCAGGAGCTCTGGCCCAGGGACCAGTTTGCAGCAATGGGTCCCTGACAACATGGCAATTTTACAGATGGGGAAACTGAGAAATGAATGACGGTTCAGAAACAAGCCATGCAGTCTCCCAGTCCTCCAGGGTTGCACCCTTGGTGGCAGACCCAGCACCCCCTCAGATGAGAAGAGTCCAGGCCCACACCCGTGCTGGCCACTCTGGGCTGGCCCCTTCTTCCTGTTTCCTCCTCTGGCTGTCAGCCCCTGCATCCACCTGTGTGACACTTTGGGTTGGTTTTATCCCCTAGCCAATGCTCAGATCAGGCAGCCTGCAGCCCACCTCCCCACTTGGCGTCTTCCCCCTCTCAGTGACAAGGACCAGGGAGGAAGGCCGTGAAGGTACTGGGCGCGTGCTTGTCAGATGGAGCCCTGAATGCCGGATCACAGAACCACTCTAACTGACATGGGCTGGGTCTTTGGTTCCTGGCAGGAGAGGTTCCAGGCAATGCAGATGGCCTTGAGTGGGTTTTGGAGAGTGTGCACCTGGTTATTCATCTGAACATTCTGTGACACTGAGACCATGGGGAATGAAACGGTGGCCCTGCCTCCTGGACCACCAAATCTTGGCATAAATTCCAGGACCAACAAACAGGTCTGCTTTACACCGAGTGGTGCTGGGGCACATATGCTCTGCCCACCTGCCTGAACAGAACATTCAAGGTTGGGAGAAACCTGGCCATTTCCAAGTCATCTTCCCAGGGGACCAAGCAGAGGAAGGGGGTCCCTCTCTCTCCTTTGGGGGAATTGCTGTGGGGAGGGAGGAAGAGAGAAGGGGGAGAGGAAGGGAAGGAGGGATTGGATCAGGACTGTGGCATGAAGGATCAATGTCTAACCAACTTTAACAAAAATACTTCTGCTCCCAAGATGCACAGGCAGAACCATAATTCACGATGTGTGAAAGCGAGGCCCAGTGGGCTGTGCTTGTCAGAGCCACTTGAAGCTCTTGGAAGCTGGAATGCATGTCTTCAGCACCTTGGAGAGTGACATCAGTCCCAGCACACAGACTTGGCCGGGTCCCAGCACTGCGGACAGCAGGCCAGACACGCTGGTGCCCCAGAGACTGGTGGGCACAGGGCCTGGCCCTCTCCAATGAAAGTAAGGCAGGGGAACTGCCATTGCTCTGCCAACAACTGGGCAAGGACACACCTTGTCCTCCCTTGAGCTGGCTGTCCTCCATGGGGCTCTGACACGTGCTTGGCTGTCCTTCCTTCCCTTGGTCTAATCTCAGCAGCATGAGTGCTGGCTTTCCAGGGTCCCACCCCTCCCTATTGCAGGACTGTGGTCCCTGCTTCCTGACCTCGAAAAACTCTCCTATCCCTGGAACAGTCCCTTAAGCTCCCCAGGAGGGAGAGGGTGTGGGAACCCTTTTGGGGCGGATAGGGTTAAGGACACAGTGCTTCTGCCATGCCCTGGCCGGCTATTCCATGTACACGTTCATGGAAGGAAGGATGCCTTCCTTCCTGTGTTGCCCGCCCCAGGAGGCCTAGGTGTCTCTGAGCTCCAGGAAAGCAGATGGTTTCAGCCAGCGAGGTCTCGGCCCCAGATCCCGAGAGCTGTGTCTGCCTCTGTCTGGGCTGCTGTGGGTTCCCCTGCTCCTGCCCCTCCTTAGCATTGGAGGGAGGTGGGGGCAGGGGGCTGCAGAGGAGGGAGAGCTGGTGAGAATTTCCAAGTTCTGAGAGGAGGGGGACCCTGTTCCTCACGGTGACTCCTTCAGATGGGTGTCCTGGTTTGATGGGACCTGAGCAGAGAGATGGCTTTGGGTTCTGACTGGGCCCGTGCTCCTGGAAGTGGCCACTTGTTCACAGTGTGTCTGACAGGCGGGTGGGGGTCAGGGCCAGTGGAGAGCAGGCCTGCTCATTCAAGGTCACCTCTCGATGGCCCCACCCCCAGGGATGAGCCTCAGAACACAGGACTTGCCGACTCCCTTCTACAGGGCCTTCCAGATAGCAAAACCAAACTGCTATTTACTTATGTCTTAAACAAACTCTGGAAACCTTAAATTCTAAATTTTTTGACCACACTTTGCCAACAAAGTCTCAGCACCACCAGGTCAAAGCCATCAGTCCCCTAAAGAGCATGCAGGGCCTTGTGCAGCAGAACCAGAGAGAGGGAGGCCCGGGCCAGGGATCTGCCAGGTGAGCGAGCAGGAGAAACAGCACATAACCCGGGAGAGGAGTTCAGAGCATGACAGGTGTTAGGATTCCACCCCTGATCCGACACGTAAAATATAGCGTTTCATGTTATCCAGCCTGAGAAAAAATTTAACTGAAAACAGCCTCAACGCTGAGCTGGTAAGTTTCTACCTGAGATGACAGAGCAGCACCCAGGGAGGCGGCTGTTTCCATCCCCACAGTGTTCCGTGGCCTGTGTGCCTCGTCACGCATGGTCCCCAGGAGGCCTGTTTTCAACATGGCCCCCTAAAGGCTGGGAGAGTCTTACAGCCCCAGGGAGGGGGGTCTCAGGCCTCAAGAGGGTCTGGACTGGAGCTCCTTCTCTGGAGAACCAACCACCCACAAGCAGCAGACAGCCAGCGAGATGATGGTCATCCTGCCCAGTGAAGACCTGCCCATCAGCACCCTGAGGTCTGAGGTCCAATGCAAGCTGCGTCCAGGAGCCGCCCATGGCCAAGTTCCTGGGGGCAGCCTGCGGATTGGCCGATCCTCATGCCAGTTACAGTGCTTTGCCTCCCAGGGAGAATTCTCCCCAGCCCAGCATGCGGGAGCAAAACCACTGTAATCTAGTGAGATTCCCCCAAAATGTATTATTACCCAGTCAGGAAGGGAAGAGAGGGATTTTTGAGGAAAGCGATGCACCTCTGGCATCCACCGCAGGGGTGAGGAGAAGGCTGCTGGGTGCTGTGTGTCCGCTGGCGGCTGGCTCCCCTGACAAGGTAGATGGTGATAAACCCGACCCCTGTCACAGCCTGTGATGGAGCCTGAAGTCTGGGGGCATCACCCCACCATAATCCCAGAGTCGCATGGTGTACCTGCCGCCAGGACAACGCCTGACCAGAAAGAGAAGCCCTTGGACGTGGAGGATGGGAGCAGGAAGCAGCCAGGTCTGGCCAGCAGTCAAGTGGGACCCTGTGTCCAACCTTGCGGGTGCTCAGGATGAGGGCAGCCCAGCCCACAGCCCAGCAGCCCAGCGTTTTGCAGACGTCCCTGTCCACCAGGCCCCAGATTGAACACCAAGGCTGCACGGTTGTGACTGGAACAGCTGCTGGGGTGGGGGGCATGGGGAGGGGAGGATGGTAGGGGCCGCTGTTGACACCCTGCACTTGCTTCCTCCTGAGGTCTCTATTTCTGTCCATTCCCCGGCTGTCCTCCTGGTTGGTGTGTTAATTTTGCATCCTCTGATGACTGTTTAGGGCTTGTTTTTAACCATGAAAAACAGAAGCTTGTGATGAACAATAGCTTCTAAAATTATTTCTGCTCTGACAGTTTGGGGAAGAATTAACGCCTTGGCAGAAGATACAAAGATTCTCATTTTCCTGTCTTTGCTTCGAACCAATGCCAGCCTCAGCCGATCCTGGACCATGGAGACAATCATATGTCTCCTTGGAGACACCCACGGCTCTCAGAGGCTGGAGTCAGGCTGGAGCAGGGTCACCTCCCTGGGCTGAGAAGCACGCACGCCTGGGTGGCGGGGTAGCACCCTGACGAGCAGCAAACAGGCGACCGTGGGTGGACACACCTCCAGACGGCAGGAAGGGGCCTCCTCTATGCCAGAGATGGGCTGAAACCTGGCTCAGGCTCCCAAGCTGCCTCCTTTGCCAGCCCCATGGCCTTGCTGAGCCTGGAGCAAGCGAGGAGCCGTTCCTCCTTCCACAGGCCCTTCACCTCTGGGGGCTGATTCAGACTCCATCTCTCTTGCAGGTTAATTTTCCACCAAAATAGCTGCCCTCAAAATGTTCTTTCTGAAGGGATGTCCTAAGCCACAAGGTGCTTGCGCCTCCCTTGTTGACTGCTGGACCCGTGGTCCAGCTTGACTAGGTGGATGCCACAGACCCTGGAGTAGAGAGCGGAGGCCATGGGGTCTGTGTCTTTAAACCAAACCTGACCTGGAAGTTCTTTCCAGATGGCACCTGGCGGGGTGATGCCTCCGGCTCCACCATGAGGCAGCCCCACATTTGGGGAAACTGCATGAAAGTGAGTATTTAAAACCATTTCTCATAATCGCCATTAGCAAACTCAAAACAGGAGCTGAGGGCAAGCAAGTTTTGACAAGACAAACATATACGTCTGGTGTCGTCAGGCCCTCGCTGGCAGGAGAGCCACACAGAAGATGCGATGTGAGCATTTTCTTAGTAGGAACGTACGTGCTACCGGGGATTTCTGTCCATCCTTGGGGGAAGCCGCGTGGGTTTAAGCCGACACAGCAGCTAAGAGCAAGCATTCCCTGGAAGCTGCTGGTCTCCCCTGAGGTGGGGCAGGTGCAGCCCCCAAAGCCAGCCCCACCCTCTGTTGCTTCCAGAAGCTTCCTGCCCAGAGTGCAGCCACAACGACCACAGTGAGGTGCCCAGTGGGTCCCCCTGACCCCAGCAACACAGAAGAGGCTCATGTTTGTCCCCTTTAACAGGAAAAGGAGCAGAACCAGGGGCAGGTGGTGAGGCAGCCTCGCACCTCCACCTCTGAAGGGCCCAACATCGCTGGACAGTCCAGCCTGCAGGGCCTGTTGCCCGGGAGGAGGGTCACCTGTGTGGTGGCCCGAAGGAGGAGGAACATGGAGGCATCTGCAATCAAACAACCAGGGGCTCCATCAACCTCCACACTCCGGGAGGTGCTGAGGACGTGACCAGGAGCACTGTGAGGGGGTAACAGGCCCCAGGTCACACCCATACACACATATACCTGCAGACACTCATGACCACGGGTGTACACACTCCCATACATGCAAGCTCTCATGCAGAGTGTAATAACGTGAACACATGTACACTCACAGATACACACACACACACACATATATACCTGCAGGCGTGCACATGCAGGAACACATAGACCACAGGTGTGCACATGCCCACATGTACAACTACTCATGCAGAGCGTGATAACTTGTGAACACGTGTGTACATTCACCTGTACAGAGAAACCACAGGCACTCATGTGTGTGTACTCCCAATGCAGAACACTCACAAGTGCACATGTGTGCAACCATACATGGGAGAACTTGCACACACAAGTACACACACCTCTCGAGTAGAGCACACAGCAGGCATTGGGCAGCGGCCATCTCCTTAGGGTTGCAGACCCTTTTCTCCTCTGGCAGAACCCCTCTTTCTGAAGCTATACATACATAGGTCTCCCCCTGACCCACCAGATCCCCAGGAAAGGGCTGAGCTACAGCCCCCATGGGAAGGAGGACAGTTAACCCATCTCCCCTAGCCCAGCGCCTCAGCGGGGTTTTCAAGAGCTTTGCAAAGCCTTGCAGGACCTTCCTCCCAGACCACACTGCAGCCCCAGCTCCTCCGCCCCTTGCGGGGCCATGACCACCTGGGTTCCCCCAGTGCTCTGGGCAGCGCAGCACCCCAGGTGTTGGGCTGGGAGTGGTCCCAACACTCATTCTTCCAGCTCCACCAAAGACAAGTCACCAGCAGGGTTAAGGGCCATAATGGTGTAGAGATGGACGTGCCACGTGGACGTGTCCTGTGGACCTGCCACTAGAGGTGCGAGGCTTTCACTTTTGAGAAGACAAGACCGCAAAAATCAGGGTCTATGTCCTGCTGGGTTCCCCACAACATACTCCCCCACCCTAGCCCCCCACCCCTGCTCCGCTGAGTGGCTGGCCTGCCACTGCCCTCTGCTGGCCACACAGGCCCACTGCACCCTGGCCTGGAGGGAGAGGGAGGAGACCACCGCAAATTGGGACGGTGTCAGCTCCAGTCAGCATCAGAGAGCTGGTTGCCATGGCAACAGGAGGATGGGGGAGGGGCTGCTGCGCAGACCTTCTGGAAAGTGGGGAAGTCGTCCTTCTTTGCTGGAGCCAAATTCCACACGCTCAGCCTCTCCCAGGAAGCCCATGTGACCGCCCAGCCTGGGGATCGGTGATGGGGAAGGGGCATGGGGAGGAGCCTGGCTCTGCTTGGGATGTGGTAGGTGAGCCTATTCCTTCCTCCTCACTGGCCAGTGCCCTGAAAGCTCTGCAGAGACACGCCCCTCCTGATGGACCTGGAGGGCGCCTGAGGGTGGTCACCTGGGACAGTCACCTAGATCCCCCTTGCTGTGCTGGGGGGCTCAGCCAAAAGCAGAAGCCAGGGAGGCCTGACATGGAGCAGGGACCACCAGCTCTACCAAGCCCTCTGTGCACAAGCCCACCCCTCATGGAGGGTGAAAGCTGCTGTGGCTTAGATGGGGGTAAATAGCAGGGCTGTTTGAATTCGAGACCTCAGGCCCACAGCCAGCAGCCCCATTAGCATGCAGCTCACAGCCCTGGGGTGGAACCCCCTCCAGAATGCCCTGGGCCAGATTGCAGCCTTGGGGCAACCCCAACTATCCTACAGTCCTCACCTAGCAGGGGGTGAGCAGCTGTGCTCAGAGGGTGGGGGACACCAAGGGAGCCCTCACTGGGGACACTATCCAAGGGGAAGCTCAGGAAATATCCCCAGATGTTTCTTCAACATGAGATTTCTCCTGGTTCTACAGTTGTTACTTCATGTAAACAAACAGGAGTCACTGGTTCTAAATAAAGTTGTCTGTCTGTGTGAATTAATGCATCATATTCTCTCCTGAAATAGAATTATTCGTCTCTGGAGGAATCATGTTAAAGACTGACACTGGTATAACTGCTCATTTGCATATGCAAATATATCTAATTATTCAACTCACAATTAAAGGCTGTGTCAGCAAATGAGACTAATTAGATACATTTATCTATGATAATCAGCTTTTAACAAACAAAGTAGATCCCCTTGTTTCACTGGGAAGGGTCTCAGGAGCCGGGCTGGAGCCTGGTTTTGGGCTGCAGAGCACAGACAGCCTGCCGAGAGCAGGCGGACGGGCTGGTGGGGGCCGCTTAGCGCACAGTGCACACCCTCAGGGAACCCCCGGCCCCCACTTCTGTCTTCCTGCCTGAGCACCAGGCTTGTCTGTGGCCGCTGAGGCTGTACAGGCAGTAACGAACACGGCAGGGTGCCAGACAGGAGAGGGGCCTTTGGGCCTGCATCCAGCACGACCAGCACAGCCATGTCCGGACACAGGGAACATGGGCGGGTGGACAACAGGCAGACGGGCCCCCTGGAGGTCAGAGGGCACCTGAGCCTCTCCCAGGATGGCTGCAGCAGGTCCCCTCCCCCCTTGCTGGAGCTGGTGGGAATCTAATTAGACGACCAGTCTGGCACCAAATGTCCTAATTTTCCTAATGCTCGGGGGACATGAGTGTCTCTTCATGGCTTTGGCTCCCAGCCCACCTGGCCTTCGCATCATCCACAACCGTGTAAGGGGACACCCACAGGAAACCCTGGCTGTTTTCAGAACCTCTAATTAATTAGGCCCAGTCTCAAGCATCACTGACGTGTTAAAAGGCAGCACGTGACAGCAGAATCAGAGCCTCCCCGGGCAGGCACCCCTGGATTCCATGGGGGGGTCAGTGCCACCCCTCAAAAGAGACTCCCCTGAGCCTTCTGGCCCCCTCACATCTCAGGGTCCAGGGCACAGGGAGAGTCTGTGCAGATGGACACATTGTCCCAATGAGCCTGGGATAGGGGCCACAGCAGCACCCAGCAGGTCAGGGGCCTGGGGGGTCAGGTCCTCGGGGTCGAGGGCCTGGGGGCTGGTCTCCATGGACAATACAGTGCCTGCGCTCTGGCTTCTGGGGGGGTTTAGCCAAGAGGGCCCAACAGGAGGAGGAAGTGGAAGAGGGTGTCTGCTTCCATCCCTCCTTTCATGTCTGCTGTAGGCTGTGCCTCTCCCGAGGGCCTACGGCTCCCTGAGGGTTCTGCCCCGCCTCCATGGGCACTGGCAGCTTCACACTTCCCTGGGCCCCCGGCCCCCTTTCCACACGGCTCCCCAGTGTTCTGGCTGAGGCCTGTCTCCTGGTGGGGACCGGCTGGTTCAGTCACTTGTTGGTGAACTCTCTGTGTTGCAAATGTGCTCCCAGCCCCCGCGGTGTATCCATGGGCCTTCAGACACTGAAGACACAGCAGTAGGTGAAGCAGGACATCTGTGAGGACCAGGCCCCGCATCCTGCGCATGGGACGGGGTGGTGGTGGTGATGTGACTCCCCGCCCAGGGGCCCGACAGCCTTGAAGACGCTCCAGGCCTAGAGCAGCTGCTGGAAAGACACACAGTGGCTGCTGAGGCTGCCCAGACGACGGCCCTCATGAGCCCCTTCCCCAGCCTGGATGGGGGAGCTGTCTGCACAGCCCCCCAGCATCTGAGAAATGGGGCTCCAGTTCAATGAGGGTTTCATCACTGGCCAGGGCACTCCAGATCTCAGGCACAAACTTCCCGAGGCCATGAAGCTCATGCCCACTGAGGCCACTGCTCTGGAAGGTGAGAGGGCTTCCTGCAGCTTCCCACAGTCAGGAGGGCAGGACCCTGGCAGACGAGCCCCCCACGGCCCAGCCAGAACCATCCTGGACAAGAGGCCAGCTCTCAGACCTCTGTTCAAGCCAGACTAGTCCTCAGGGGCCTGTGGTGGGGAGAAGGGAAGGGAGCGCCTTCTCAGGTAGATGGAAAGAAAAAACCAGGGCAGGTGGGAATTAAGGTTGCAAATGAGATCGGAATCGAACTCTGGCATTCTGAGAGCTCACAGTTGGGAGAAACCCCAGCCTGCATCTTGTTCCTGGGTAGGGGGTGGCCACCTGCCCACTGCCGGGCCCCGGGGCCCCATCACCACCCTCACATCCCAAGCACAGGTTCCCTCCAGGATCACGCCTTGCAATCAACGGAGTTAATATATTGTTACCCCTAAATAAGCTAATTATATTGTTACTTTTTGACGCTGCAATCACAGATTTTTGTTTTGAAGCTAAATTTGGTAAAACTTTAAATTAGGGTAATTAAATAATTAGTTGGAAGATGACAAGCTAGCAAACAACTCTCCTGGCCCTCTGACGCCCAGTTTCACGGTGACAGAAACTGCCTCAGGGAGCAGCGTGTATACAGCCGGAGCCGGCACCGGGTGTACCAGGGCACGCCTCTCAGGCCAGGTATGGAAGGAGCAGAGTCTGGCATGGCCTCTGCCTTGAGGCGTCCCCCTCTCTTCTGGCACCGTCACTGCTGGAGGGCACTACGGCTTCGGGTTTAGGGTGGACACGGGCCTACAGAGCTGTCCATGCGGCAAACCAAGCACTGTGTCCCTGGGGAGGCTCGGGGCGGGAGCAAAGTCAAAGAGCAGTTTGGGTTTGAGAAGAGGTGAACCCATGGCCACTCTGCCGTCCCCAGACCTGAGCCCTATTCCTGCCCTCCTCTCAGCGTCCCCGAGAAGATGCCCCTTACAGACAGGGAGGCAGTTGTGTTCCAGAAAGTGCAGCTATCTGAGCCGACATTCAGTCTCTAGGTTAACGTGGCACCTTTAGTTCCAAGATGTTCAAGAAAGTAATATTTATGGAGTGTTGACACATCTATGGCCTCATTTTTCCTCCAGGTGAATCCCCATCAGGGTTAGATGTCAGCTCTGAGTCTTCTCCTATTTCCTCATGTTTCCAGCGGTCGGATTCCAGGCCAGCACCGTGCCCATGGGCCTGAGACACTGTTCATGGCCAAGCCCCAGGCTCCAGGAGAAGCCGCGGTTTTCACACAGGCTTCCTTGTTGCCATAGTGCACCTGTCAGCCCACGTTGGAGGGGCCGAGAGCCTGCAGCCGGTCTGAGTGTGGACAGTACCCGAGGGCGCTGTAGGCATGCTCCTTGAACCTGACCAGTTACACACAACCCGAGTGAACCATAACACAGTCCTCCCGGGATGGGCCCATCTCCGTGAGGTCCTGAGCCCCCGGGAGCCGAACCCACATCCAGTCCACTGAGGGTGACCAGGCCGGCAGCCTGGGGACCTGCTCAATGAGCTGTGACCCGCCCAGGACACTTCCACCTTTGGAGTCATTGGTGGGGGTGGGGGGCGGAGGGGGGAGTATCATTGTCCGCTAAATGTTGGTGAAGCTGTGCCCACAGATACCATAGGAGGTGACAGTGCAAGGAGGTGACTCGAGGCCAAGGCTGAAGGCCCCCCTGTGCCGCCTCTGCTGGGCTGGCTGCAGAACCCAGATCCTGAAAGGACACTTTCCTCCTGCCTGACGCGGAGTGCCGGCCAGACCCTGCCCATCAGGGCTACCCAACACAGAGCCCCCCCTAATGAACAGTGGGGCCCATGGCCTCATGACCAGTCAGGCCCCACCAGCCCAGCTGCCGGCTTTCTTCCCAGCACTGGTCACGCTGCCAGCATGCCGCTGCCTGTAGAATTCCTGCTGACCTCTGGGCACTGTGACCCTGGAGGCGTGCGGTACAGGATAGGTGCCAGGTGACTCTGCCAGACAAATACATGCCCTTAGTAACTTGACAGGGAGCAGAGGCTCTGCCTGAACCTTCCAGAAGATTCTACCTCTTGGATACAATCACATGACCAGTCAGCCAGCGGTTGTGTGGCCTGAGGCTGGAGGCTCAGCCAGGCTGAGGAGTCCACATGCCCTGCATGCTCGAAAAGCCTGTCACCTGCTCAGGCGCTGCTGGTGGGTGGCCCCACCGCCTGAGCATTAAACGTTGGCAAACGTTTCTCAGCCTCCAGACCCCAGCAGGTACAGGGCATCAGGATCCCAGGGTGGCACTTGACGTCCTCCCAGACCCAGCCTCCAGCCTAGCACCCCCTCCTGCCACAAATAGCCCCCCAGAGCCCAGGAGACCTGCTTCTCTGTCCCCAGGATGACTGTAGCTGGCAGTTTGCAATTTTGTCCTAAAAGAATGATGAAAACAAAAACCTGGCGCTGAGACCCGCCACCCTTTTGTTGGGGAGCCTGCACTTAACTGAGGATGTAGCTATTTATTTCCTCCCCTCTCTGGTCCAGAACATGAAACATTTATTTTCCCTTTTGCGCCTGTGCACTCAAACAGCCTCAGACCTGTTCCCCACAGGGCCAGAGAGAAAACTGTCCACTCTCACAGGAGGGTGTGGACCACACGGAGGGAACCATCCAGTGGAACCCAGGCGGGGCTTCTGTGGAGAGCCACGCCCCCGCCTCCATCCCGGGGAGTACCTGTCCGGAGGAGCCAGGAAGGAGGGGGAGCCAAGCACAAGGAGCCGCCGACTTTGCCCTTGGGGACGTCCAGGGGCATAGAACTTCAAATGCACCTTGTGGCCTGGCCATCCAGCCAGAGGGATGGGGCGTTCAGGTGTCTGTGAGCTTGAACATCAAGAGAAGAAGGGAAAGGGCTGGGGAGTCTGAAGTGTCTGGATCCCCTGCCCCAGGGAGGGTAGAATCCTGCCTGTGGCGCCACCTGCTATAAGTAGGGCAGTTGCTTCTGTGGACCCGGTTCCCCGTTTATCCTGAGAGTCTTAAAAATGCAGAAATCATTTCTGAAAGGAGGGCATGCCGGCTCCCGGGAGCTGCTCAGGGTGGGGCAGGGAGTACGTCCTGTTTTTGGAGAAAACAAGGGAGGGACCCAGCAGACCCTTACCACCCACTGTGGGAACTGGAGAATGCCTCTCAGTTCCAGAGGGAGGGCGAGGTGCCCAACCCTGCCCCACCCCTCCATCAGAGGACCCAGCACAGAAGAGGGAGGAGATAAACGGGAGTCCTGCAGTTGGTAACACCGCACCTTAATTGCCAGCATGTTGGGCAACCTGGCCAGTGGAGCCCCTGACGGTGGCTGCCTGTGCCAGTCACTGGACACCAGCTGATTGTGCGCCCCCGCTCCCCGCTCCAGCCAGGCCAGCGCCCTCTACTGACGATAAGCCAGATTCAAGGGCATCGACTTAGCTCCATCCATCTCCACACAGTGAACCAGCCACCCAACCCTCTCTCTCTGCTAAAAGGAGAGGGAGGTGAGCACAAAGTCACACAACCTCTGCTCACTGCAGGGTTGGTGCCAGGGACACGAGACGCTGCTGCAGCTGGAGACACGAGAGCCACAGCCCAGGTCCCGGGGTGAGTTCCGAGGACCCGCAAGCAACCCCACAGCAACCGACCCAGAGCCATTTCCATCTTGTGGGGGATGCTCTGTGCGTGCAGAGTGTGCTGGCACTTTTCGCCAGATAACATCTTCATGCTTCACTGTCTAATTTTAGCATTGTTCTAGATTCTGACCTTATATGGAAAATGTGAGTTAATTCTGAGCTTCCACCCTGTTTTTAAAAGTCGCTCACATTTGCCCAATTTCAGTACGTGGGGCTGGGTCGGCTGCAACTGTCTTATCCCCACCAGGTGGCGCCACCTCACTGAGCCTCCTGGAGCCAAGCCCGTGGACGCCAGCGGGTGGCTGGGCTGGTTCCAGCCAGGTTGGGGGCATCCGGCCGCATCTCCTCCCGGTCGGTACCCATGATAGCCGGCGGTCTGCTGTTAACACACGTTGGAAGGTTCCGGCTGCCTCGGGGGCACATGACCCTCATTTCCTCTCTGCTGCCCCTCCCCTTAATTAGGCAGAAAGTGGGGCAACGTTTCCCAGGACCAAGGGTCTCAGCGGCAGTCCCTCCGATGCTAGGACAAGGCCCAAGAGCATGTGCAACCCAGGTGTAGACGCCCCGGGACGGTCACTACCACCATCCTGTGTCCAGTCCCCGCACCTGGACATGTGTCATGGCGTCAGGGCTCAGACCGAAGTCCCAGGTGATGTGTCCAGGCTGAGGGGCCAAGGAGAGGCATTACCTGGGGTGGGAGACTGACCCCACGGTCTCTCCAAGGAATCTTGGCCTCGCTGCCCCATTTTGTGGACAGGGAAATAGCCAGCCTCCTGTTCAGGAGGCCCATGGAGGAGCGAGGCCATCCAGGATGGCGGGTCCATGCTGCGGTCATCCAGGCAGGCCTGACCTATCAGAGCATGCGGGGTGGGCGGCTCACACAGGACTGTCCCCAGACACATCTGAGCACACAGCGGCCATGCCTGGGCCTTGTACCCGTCTCACAGATGAGAAGGCAATCAGGGGCCCAGGGTGGGCTGTAAAGGGAACAGCAGCTTGGCCTCAGTGTCTGAGCCCTGACCACTGTCCATCTGTGCCCGATGCTCCTCTGGCCCATCCTTGCAGCTGGACCTGTTCCCTTCTGGCCCCAGGCAGTCATTGCACAATTGCGCCCCCCCACCCCCACCACCACACTCCTGCCTCCCAGGTGAACTCTGCTGGTGTCTGCAGCCCCCTCTGGAGCTCACCCTGACCCAGGGCTTCAGGAGGGCAAGGCTGCTGCACCCTGAGCAGGACTGGGGAGGCGGCGGAAACTGGGGGCCAGAGAGGTGGACAGTGCGCCCCCCCTCCACCACCCCTGGAGGCACCTATCTCCTGCAGGCACTCATCCCCCTTCTGGACTCCTGTGTAGAGCCCAACACTGACTGCCCTCCTGGCTGCATCTGGGTTACTCCAGAGGGTCCAAAGGGTCTGGCCCAAGGGCAGCCAAGGCCACAATCGGACACCAGGCTCCTGCTGCCCCCATCCCTTGGGATGGGCCACTGGCCACACAAACCCAGGGGCTTGCTGCCCCCTGGAGGCCAGAAGGAGAACTGCCCCTAAGTGGCTGCTCTCTCTCCTGGACCCTGGTCAGAGGACGGATCCCAGCAGGAGACTCTGCCTCTTATTTCTCATCATGGATGCTGTTCTCTAAGGCTCTTCTCTCCTGTCCTTGCCTTGGTATCAGGGCAACCCTGGCCTGGCAAAATGAATTTGGAAATGTTCCCTCCTCTTTAACTGTCTGAGAGATTTTGAGAACTGCTGTTCATTCCTCTCGAAATGTTTGGTAGAATTCACCCGTGAAACCATGGTCCTGGGCTCCTCTTTGTTGGGAGGTTTTTAGTCATTGATTCAATCTCCTTACTGCTGACCGTCTGCTGAGATTTTCCGTTTTTCAGGATTCAGTCTCAGTAGGCTGTCTGTTCCTTGGAATTCCCCATTTCTTCAGGTTGGTCCAACTTATGTGGTCATCTCTCATGATACTCCGTGTTTCTGTGGTATCAGTCATAAAGCACATGGATGTTTATAGCAACTTTATTCACAATTGCCAACAACTAATAGAAGGAATAGACGAATAGATATTTGTAAGTATTTGGACATTTTAAACAATATGATCAATACATTTGATCAAATTAATTTATAAAGAACACCACATCTCCCCTCAAAAAAGTTTACACAAATTGAGCAGAGGAGATAGTCCTAGCGGCTGGGGGAGAGGGAGGGACAGGTAGGTGGCACACAGGGGACTTTTAGGGCCGTGAAACTACTCCGTGTGGTGGATACATCTCATTCCTTGTTGTTCGGTCACTAAGTCGTGTCTGACTCTTTGTGACCCCACGAACTACAGCCTGCCAGGCTTCTCTCTCCTAACCCTAACCCTAACCCATGGGATTCCCCAGGCAATACTGGAGTAGGTGCCATTTCCTTCATCAGCATACATGTCATGACTGTATTAGTCGCTCAGTCATGTCTGACTCTGTTCGACCCCATGGACTGTGGCCCGCCGGTTCCTCTGTCCATGGGATTCTCCAGGCAAGAATACTGGAGTGGATTGCCATCCCCTTCTCCAATACATGTCATTATACCTTTGCAAAAACCCATGGAATGTACATCACCAAGTGTGAACCTAAACTATAGATAATAATAATGTATCAAGGGCTTCCCTGGTGGCCCAGTAGTTAAGAATCCATCTACCAGTGCAGGGGACACAGGTTTGATTCCATATGCCACAGAGCAACTAAGCCTCTGCACCACAACTGCTGATTCCATGCTCTGGAGGCCAAATGCAGCAGCTACTGAGCCTTTGAGCCCCAGAGTCTGTGCTCCGCATCAAGAGACTCACCACAATGAGAAGCCTGGGCACCGTAACTAGAGAGCAGCCCCCACTTGGTGCAATAGAGAAAGCCTGTGTGTGGCAACAAATATCCAGTGCAGCCAAATAAACAAATATTAAAAAAAAAAATAATGTGCCAATATTGGCGCATTGGTTGTAACAAAAGTAGCACACCAGTGCAGGATGTTAATGATAAGGGTGGGGTGGGGAAACGAGGTGTGTGGGAACTCTGTACTTTCCCATCCATTTGTCTGTAAACTTTAAAACTGTTCTTTAAAAAAAGTGTATAAAATTTTCAAATGCCCATAATGCTGAGTCTAAACCCAATTTCAACAAAGAAAATAAGCAACCCCATTCATGCCCTTAGGGAACAAATTTTTCAGATGAATCTTAACATACCCAGTATAAAAGCTTAATGGATTGTTGTCGATTTTTTCTCACCATCTGTCAATTTTTGTCTGATATATTCAATAATATGATAAAAGACGTTCTCACACCTCTTTCAGCATCCATCAGACAAATACTCAAATAAGAATATAAAGGATTTGAACAACACAGCACACTTGATTGAAGACATATATATATATATATATAATTTCAACTATGTCCAATAAAATCCCCATCATATATATGAACTGCAATGTGATAAAATTAGAAATCAACAAGAAAGGAAAACCCCAAAGGTATCTATAAATCTGGGTATTTCACCCAATATTTATTTAGACTAGCTTTCCTATGAGGAAATCTTCTAACACTGTCACAGAGAAACTTAAAGACTCTGGGCCTAAACCTGGGGAAGCAGGCAGTGATCTCAGAGGGAAATGATGAGCCTTGATCTAATGTTACAAGCTTTTGGCCAAGCTTGTGACTCTTAATGAGCTACAGTGGGTGGACATCTTGTATGGCTGGGGGAGGATGTCAGGAGTGCTTCCTGGAGGAGGAGGTGCATTCAGCCCAGTGGGATGGGCAGGGTGTGCCAGGTGGGCAGAGAGCCAAACCTAAGGCACAGAAGCCAGAAAGATGCACACCACTGGTGGCAGTGCAGCCCATCTGGCCAGCGCTGAGGGCAACCTGCGACAGGGCTCTGGAGAGGGGCTGGGCAGGTGTAAAGACCTGGAACGCCCCAAGGAGCAGGGACTCTATCCCACAGGTGACCGGGAGCTACTGGGAATCTTAAATGGAAGGAGATGAGGTCAGCCAGGAATCTGTGCTGATGGAGAAGGAGGGGCAGAGAAGATGCAAGGAAATCAGAGCTGAAGCCACCAGCGCCAGAACCCTGGGAGGCCCTGCTGCCTCGAGTTTCCTGTGGACTCAGGAAGGAGCTCTTTCATTATTACTCAGGAGCAACAGTTTTGCCGCTAACCAAGGAGTCATCTGGGGAGACATATTCATGCTGATGCATTCCATGCATGCCACCTAAACACACAGCAGGGACCACCTCCGTGGGGGACCCAAAGGTCCAGTGGGTGGGATGTGATGTGGCAGTCGTGAGTAACATTCGGGAGATGGTCAGAACCAGGGGACTGTCTCCTACATACCTCACCCAAAGGCCACAAACCAGCAGCTCATACAGCATTAACACCTCCTCTCCTGCAACGTGGATAAACTTGGAAACACGCTCAGTGAGAGAAGCCAGTCACAAAAAGCCACACAGTGTGTGAGTCCATTTACGTGAAATGTCCAGAGCAGACAAATCCATGGAGACAGAAGGCAGATGCTGGTTGCCATGGGTTTTGTGAAAGAAGGAAAGGGAGGGATGCGGGTCTAACCGTATGTGGGTCTTTTTGGGGTGACAAACGTGCCCTGGAACAGACTGTTGTGATGGACACTGTGCATAATCTAAAAACCTTGACTTATACACTTTGAAAGGGTAAGCTGTGTAGTTAGTACTTGAATTATATCTCGATAAAGGTTTTTTTCAAAAAATTCGTATCACTCTGGACTTGCCTGGCATGGTACCCACTAGTGGAGTGGAGGGAGAGAGGGAGCAGGGAGGGAGGGCTTTATAAGCTGTCAAGTCCTGTCTGCATGCAGGAGGTGGTGCTTCTGTGGGGCTTCTAACAACCTTAACAAACAGGTTCTGGTAAGAGGACTGGGAGCATTTCTTTGCCTTCCCCCCATGGGGACACGGAGATGGTGGACGGTCTGAGGCCAGAGCTGCCACCTGGAGGCTCTGCCACTCTACTCAGGGGACTTGAAGGGCAATTACCAAGCATTACCCAGAGGTACTTGGAGAGAGGTACAGGGAACACACACCCCTAAAATGAACCTCGGCCCAGGCCCTCCATCACCAGAGAGCCCCAGAAACAATGGGGTCAGAGTCTCGCCCCAAATGCAGGACCAGTGCTGCCCCAAAGCAGCTGCTAACCTCTTCCCTGCTTGGCAGGGCCTGACACTTCCTGGCTGTCCCAACCTGCTGCCCTCAGCCTGCCCACAGGGACCTCACCGGAGAGGAACCACCCACACCAAACCGCAAAGAGCCATGACTGCATTTAGCCTTCTGCCCTTAGGCAATAGCCCAGAAAAAAAAATCACAACCCAAAAACAAGTGTGGGCGTGCAACACAAAACCAATAAAAACATGAGGAGGTTTGAAATCAATATTCTTTGGGCCTCTCAGCCATGTTCCAGAATTGGCCACGGAGCCTCTTAGTGTAAACTGCCCATTAGTGACTTTTGGAAAGAAACTGCTGAGACATCAGAAGTGACATAAGGAACAAAGAACACCCTCTGAGCAGGTGGTGGAGCAGGCGGGGTTATTGTGCCCACCCTGGAAGGCAGCTTCTTCCCCAGGGCTGGCATGGCTTCCGAAGAAGCCGGCCAGGTCTGGGGCAGTGGCCAGGTTTGGGGTAGCAGCTGCGCCTGGGCGCCTTGTGTTTTACCCAATTCTAGTGAAACACTGGCCTCTGGAGCCGCCACCTCCAAAAGCAGAGAGGGGAGACTTGCCAAGCTGTTAAGGGTGCCTCACTGTGCCTGGCTGTGCCTGGAAGCGAGGCTAATGGGGACCCGAGGGCCTGAGAACGCCCATTAAACAGCAGGGCCCTCAGGTGAAGTGCAATCTCCCAGGCGGCCAGCAGGTGGCAGCGTCTGCCCAAAAACCACTCCTGTTCAGGCATATTCGGGACTCAACCACGGAGACTGCTTCTACTGGCCGCTGTCGGATCCCGTTTGGCGGGTGGAGGGGGCGGGGCGGGCTGACATCGGATTTAACTGAACCTCCCAGCGATGCTGACCTGCAGCCACAGCGGGAGCTCTGCTCCAGCCTCTGTTCTGGAAATCGACCTCCTGGGTGCCTGTGGTTTCAATGACTACATATTCTGATGACATTTCCACGACCCCACAAGTGCCTGCCAGACACCGCTTGGTTGGTTCAAACGCTCCCACCCTCAGTTTGTCCACTGAGCCTACCCTCCCCCTTAACCTCACCCCCAGCCCTGAGGCCCAGAGGCAGGAGGCCCTCAGCTCCCATCAGACCCCACCACTCGCATGGGCCCGGGGGCATCAGTGGAGCTGGCCTACCTCTGCTTACAACCCCTTTCACCCTGAACAGCTCTGCCAGGCCGGGAGGGACACCCAGAAGGAAGCGTCCCAAATCCCATGAGGGCTGCGGTGCCGCGGTCTGCAGAAAGCGTTTCCCTGACCTCCTTCTGGGTGGCCTCCGTCCTCCCAGCAAAGACCAAACTCCCCACCAGGACCAGCCACGCGGGCCTCCGCCCCCACCCCCACTCCCGCCCTCTGCCGCCTCTCCAACAGCCTAGATGCCCCCTGCCCCTCAGGGTGCTTCCCCACCCCAGCTGCTGGGCGTCCCCCACTCGCTCTCCAGACTTCGGCCCACGAGGCAGTGCAGGGGCTCCTTGGAAAAGGCCTCCCCCAGACCCTCCTGGTCCTTCATTCCCAGCCGGACACGCAGGTAAGAGAGACCTGCTCTCCTAAACATCAGCCCCAGGTTCCCTCCCCTCATCCGGGGGCCCAGAGAGCCGGTCTCTGATGTTCCCACGACAGATGATCCACGTGTTTGCGCCTGCCTCCTCGAACACTCCCATCCAGCACAGAAGTCCTGGAGAGCCAGCAGACCCTGGAAGGGGCGCTGGGAGCGCCCAGTTTGCCCTTCGGGTTACCTGGCTGTGCGGTACTACTAGGACGCCCAACCGGGAGGAGCGCCCCAGGCGCACGCCCGGCACCTGATGAGGACTCGGCTGGTCGGGCTCCGTGGTGTTCTGCGCGCTCCCTGCTCTGATGCCTGCCTGCGCGAGGCGAACGCCGGACGTAGCTCCTGCAAATGGCACAGAAGAAGAGAAGGAGCCGGACTGAGACGGGTGCCCACGAGGGACAGGAGCGTACAGCGGCTGCACCCCCGGGGGCGGCAGGAGGCAGCGCGGAGACGCGGGAACAGCGCTCCTAGGCCCCACCGTGTCCACCACTGTCTCCAACCAGACCCCCGGCTCCCTCATCCCAGCGGCTCCCCCACGCTTGGCCGTCGGTCTGCGCCGCCTAAGCGGCCGGGCTCCTGAAAGAGGCGGTCACCAGGTCCCCTCTGATTGGACGCTGCGAAGTCCCAGCGGGCGCCTCCGCGCCTTAAAGGGGGAGTGGCGGCGCGAGTGGGAGGTTAAGCGCTCCCCAGCCCAGCCCAGCGCGCGGCGGCGAGAGGTGGGGGGCGGCAGGAGAGAGAGAGAAGGACTAGGAGGGGGAGGGGAGGAAGGGGCGGGGAGGCGACCAAGAGGCGGGGCCGAGGCCCTGGGAGGCTCGGGGACTGACTGACTGACTGGCTGACCGACTGCCGGACGGACGCGCTAGCCGGGAACGGGACCGAGGCGGCGCCGGCGGCCAGCGCGAGCGCGGACCCTGGGGCGGCACGGCCTGGGCCGTAGGAGCACCTGCCCGCCCGGCGGGCCCTCGGGCCCAGAGGCGCGGCCATGGCAGAGCTCAAGTCGCTGTCGGGGGACGCGTACCTGGAGCTGAGCCACGGCTACGCGGCGGCCGGCCTCGCCTACGGGCCGGCCCGGGGGCCCGAGGCGGCCCGCTGCTACGGCATGCCGGGCACGGGAGGTGACCTCCCGGCGGCGTCCGCGCCTCGAGCCCCGGCCGCGGCGGCCGAGAGCAGCGGCGAGCAGAGCGGGGACGAGGACGACGCCTTCGAGCGGCGGAGGCGGCGGCGCGGGCCGGGGAGCGCGGCGGACGGACGGCGGCGGCCCCGGGAGCAGCGGTCGCTGCGGCTGAGCATCAACGCCCGGGAGCGCCGGCGGATGCACGACCTGAACGACGCCCTGGACGGTCTGCGCGCGGTGATCCCCTACGCGCACAGCCCGTCGGTGCGCAAGCTCTCCAAGATCGCCACGCTGCTGCTCGCCAAGAATTACATCCTCATGCAGGCGCAGGCCCTGGAGGAGATGCGGCGCCTCGTGGCCTACCTCAACCACGGCCAGGGCTTGGCCGCGCCGGTGGCCGCCGCGCCCTTGACGCCCTTCGGCCAGGCTGCAGTGTACCCCTTCTCTGCCAGCGCCGCGCTGCCCTGTCCAGACAAGTGCGCCGCCTTCTCCGGGACGCCCTCGGCGCTTTGCAAACACTGTAACGAGAAGCCCTAAGGGCCCTGGGCCGTCCGTCCTTCCGCACGCGTCCTTCATTTTACCTTTCCCCCATGACTGCCACCCTCCTCCACTGGACTCCGCTCACGGGGAGAAGACGGCCGCACCTCGCTTCCAGCCCTTATGCGCTGAGCAGTTGGGCCGGCGGAACAGAAGAGCAAAGCCCAGCCGGGAGTGGGACAGAACCGGACAACGGGGTGCTGGAATCCAGGTCCTAGAGCCTGCAGCGCCCCTGGGCACTCTCCGGACGTCGCCAGCCATCGATCCTGGACAGGACGGGGCTGACCAACCGTGTTTGTCTGGGCGCCCCCGCTCAGCCTCAAAAAGAAACGCGAAGTCGCAGTGGGAACAGGGGTTGGCGCGATCCCCGAGCGGGTGATCCTCCCCACAGCCACCTGGGGGCTCGCAGAACGCAGGGAAGGAGGGTAGCCGGGGTCCCGGCCCTCTCGGGGCGCGTATTTGGCCTGCGTCGGCCGTCTTGCCAACCACAAGGCCGCGCTCTGGGTGGGCGTGTTCCGCCTCCGCCGGCTCCATGACCCACTCCCCGTGTCGAAGGAGCGGAACTGTGGGATGAGCCCCAACCCGGTCCCGCAACTGTGGTTGCAAGGGAGCTAGACCGCGGACGCAAGAAGACCCCGATTGGTAGCTTTTCGTCTTTCCCGTCTGTTACGTTTCTTTTCTAGCCTGCCTGGAGATGCTGACCTCTGGGTGAGCGGACGTTGACGCCGGCTGCTTCCCATTGTCCCTAAGCAGCCCCTGGACTCTCCAGCCACCACCGCCCTGGCGCGGCCCTGGTGAAGCTGTATGGAGACTGAGATGCGCCCTCTGGTTAAAGGCGGCTGCACGGAGGAGGGCTGCTGGGGTGTCAGGGGAGGGCCTAGTTTAGCCCTGGTGACAGGCCAAGGCCCCTCTCCACCGACCCCGCACAATTCTGGGAGAGGTGACCCGGCCCCGGTGAGTACACGCTGCTGGGGGCACGCCCTGGCCGATGAGCACGGTGATGGGATCTCTTTTAAAGGCAGTTCTCAACTCAGAACTCCGCCACCAGCCGGGGTCCACGCGCCGCGCACAGCCTGGGCCTCCCAGAGGGACCGAGCTGAGCTCGCCAGTTTGCGCGGAGCGGCTCTGCCACAGTACCCGGCTGTATTAACCCAATTTCCGCGCTGTCGTTAATACTATGCTAATAGGCAGAGGACTGCGGCCCTACAAAGCGGCCTGTCTGCAGCGGTTAACTTTAATTAATACATTTCAAAAGGCCCTTTTGTATTTGCAAAATGAAGTGTGTGATTAAGTCTTATTCATAAAGACATATGTTTAATACTGCTTTTTGCTGATTTCCATATTTATTTCTTATTGTCTCCCCCCACCCCCGTAACAGACTAGTTTATCAGTTTTGCACATTCTAAAAGCTGAGTGTTGGAAAGTGTGTTTCAAATGCCTTTTAGATAACTGCATACCGAGTGTCATTAACTTCTAGGGTCATTTCAAAGTGACTCTGAATCAACTTTATAAATTACTTACTTATAATCTGAAACAGAGCTGCTTATTCTAAAGTCAGACATGTTTAGCACATTATTTATATTCAGAATAAAGTATTTGATTTCAACTAATTTTTAAAAATAATATGAAATTTTAATATCAAATTGAATAGTGTTCATTTGTGATAGAACTCATAATTTCAGTGTTCTGAGAGTTGTGTCAGTTTAGGCCACATGCTTCTAAATCAGTCTAAGTCTCTAAGACACAGACAACTGATCTGTAAGCAGCCACTCAGCAAATACACCAAATAATAAGAGAAAGAGCTTCCCTGGTGGCTCAGATGGTGAAGAATTCACCTGCCAATGCAGGACACCCAGGTTCAATCCCTGGGTTGGGAAGATCCCTTGGAGTAGGAAATGGCAACCCATTCCAGTATTCTTGCTGGGAGAATTCCATGGACAGAAGAGCCTGGTAGGCTACAGGCCATGGGATCACAAAGAGTCAGACACAACTGAGGAACTAACACACCCACACAATAAGAAAAAGGGGAAGAAAAATTTCTCTGCCCCTCTAGGTGAAAAATAACAAATTTTAAAAAGAACCATTAAAGTAAATTCTTCCAATAACTTCGTTTAAGTAAAAGTTAAATTTAAATATTTTTAAAAGCTGCAAACCTGTTTATCCATGTCCTCCCAAAATGGTAGCCATGCTGTTCCCTGAGGTTGAGTGAAGGAGTTTTTTTAAGTGAAATTAGGTGGGTTTGTCAACAGCAGCCGCTAATCATGCAATGTGAAATATTAAAATGAATGTTTGTTTGGCTTCTCCCAAGTTTACACGACAGACCTCCTCATTCTAAGACAACCTAGACGTAGGAAGAACATTCCCAACAGGAAGGGTCTGACCCCTCCATGGCCTGTGCACCCCCAATATAACCAGCCAGAGGTGCCTGTTTGTGAGCCCGAAACTCTGGGAGCTTCTGATGGGGGTTCTGGTATCTTCCCCTAAGGCTCATTTTCCTGCAGGGGTGGCATGAGTTGCTGTGAATGGACTTGAGAAAACTTATCACCCAGCGCCTAACCCAGAGCTCCCTCCTGAACAAGGGGGCAGGCGGGGGTAGAGGCAGAGGAGGAATTCACTGGGAAAGAGCTTTTTGTAGCTCAGGTTTGACACAGCTTATTTTCAAAAGTTGTTCAGTCACTCAGTTGTGTCCAACTCTTTGAGACCCCATGGACTGCAGCATGCCAGGCTCCCCTGTCCTTCACTATCGCCTGGAATTTGCTCAAACGTATGTCAGTTGAGTCAATGATGCCATCTAGCCTTTGCCGCTCCCTTCTCCTCTTACCCTCAATTTTTCCCAACATAAATGGGAAACCAGTCTTTTCCAATGAGTCGACTCTTCACATCAGGTGGCCAAAGTATTGGAGCTTCAGCATCAGAATCAGTCCTTCTAGTGAATATTCAGGGTTGATTCTTGGAGGAGCAGGATATTAAGGCAAGCCTTTTAAAACTGGGGCTGCCCAACACAGATAGTACTGGCCATGTGTAGAATCTTACATTTTCTGGTGGCTATATTAAGAAAATAGAAATAAATGAAATTAGCTTTAATGACTTATTTATTCCAACATAGCCCAACTATTATCATTTTAACATGTAATCAGTATTTTTTAATTATTAGGAAAATATAAATTACTAGGGAAATATTTTGGAGAAGGCAGTGGCAACCCACTTCAGTGCTCTTGCCTGGCAAATCCCATGGACGTAGGAGCCTGGTGGGCTGCAGTCCATGGGGTGGCTAGGAGTCGGACACAACTGAGCGACTTCACCTTCACTTTTCACTTTCATGCATTGGAAGGAAATGGCAACTCACTCCAGTGTTCTTGCCTGGAGGATCCCAGGGACGGAGGAGCCTGGTGGGCTGCCATCTATAGGGTCGCACAGAGTCGGACACGACTGAAGCGACTTAGCAACAGGGAAATATTTTACATTTTTTTCTTTTTTGTACTGAGTCTTCGAAATCCAGTGTGTCTTGCTTTCAGAGCCCATGCAGTTCGGAACAGCCCATTTCAAGTGCCCAGTGGCCACGTCCAGTGGAGATAGCAGCTCAAGATGATAAAAGTGCAAAGCATTCAAAGTGCATTTAAAAAATTTTTATTATTAATTGGAAAATAATTGCTTTACAATGTTGTGTTGGTTTCTGCTGTACATCAGCCTTGCACAGGCCATCCACACTGACTCCTGGGGAGCCAGTGGAGTGACCCTGGGGTCCTCCCCGCTCTGGCCAAGGGGTTGTCTTGATTCAGCAGAGCCTCTTACTCTACTGACCCCACAGATGAAGGGCTTGACCGCACTGGCTGCTTGCGTGTCACTCTCGGACCAAGACTCCTTCACACTGAGGTTACGAGCCGGAGAACCCCGGCTCCTGGTAGCTTGGGGCAGGCTTCTCAAGGCCAGTGGCTCCATGGGGACTCTGGCCAGGGTCAGAAGAGGCAAATTACTTGATCACAGTCCTGCACCTCATTTTCATTTACTGACTGACATGACGGTTGTGGCTCCAGCACTTTCGGTTCTGATGGTATCCAACACACTTTATGCCCAAAGATCACTCTTTTCTTGGTAGGAAATTCATGTATCTAAAATAGCATCCCAGTTTCCAGTAACAGGTAAGGGCGCCCAGACTCTGGGGGCAGAACTCTTCCTACACCAGGCTCTGCCCCCAGAGACCAGGAGCGTGGACCACACAGAAGCCATCCAGCCCCCATGAGCTCAGGGATGGACCCCCGAGTACCACACACATGGCTTCCATTGTTTCGTTTTGCTGACTTCATCCCAAAGATGAGGTTTCCTTTTCACTTCTGCAGAGGTCATGGAAACCTCCCGGAGCCTCGTTTTCCCTTCCGAGTAAGCTGAGGAGTGTCCCAGTGCAGATGCTTGCTCTGCCAAATACGCCTGTCTCTTTGCAGTTTGGGAGCATTAAAAGAAGTCTGCCTCTTTGTGAGACAGATACATATTTTCCTGAATTGATGGGGAAATACACCAACCATCACTCCGCGTGGCCCAGCCACCTGCCTCTCCCTCGGCGCCTACACGGACCCTGCTCCGCAGAGGCTCCGGGCCCTGCTTAATCCAGCAGAGAGTGATTACAGCAATTTTATCATGTGAATTTGCCTGGGATATGTTTTTAGTCTTTAATCCCTTTGGGCATCCCATTTGAAGGGATGGGATAGAGGGATTTATAATGGATTAAATAATTTCTTCCTCAATTGCCTCTTTGGGCTTGTAACTCAATGTTCCAACTCCCCAAGTCTGTTCATAAAATCAGAGAGTTAATACACATTTGTACATTTAACTCCAAAGGAGCAAAACCCACGTTACCATAATGCAGGACAGCTGAAATAATTAGCAAAGTAACCTTTGATCTGGTGTTTACCCCATTTTAAAAAGTGACTTGTGCCATTTTCTTCCCAGCCCAAAGTGTCCGAGGCATATGCTTTCATATCACGGTATAAAAGCTGTTTTTTCAGTGTGGCTCTGAGTGGGAAGGCGGCCAGAGTTGTTCTGGAGGTTAACATGAGGGGATCGAGTTTGTAAATGAGGACATTTCTCTCTGCTGGTGCCAGTAGGGACACAAAGGGAAGATGCTCTGTGGCCCCCGTGTCTGGGTCCGCACTTCCTGAGGGAACAGCTCCCTGAATGCATCACAGAGACCCATGTGGCCTTGCCCCTCAACCCACAAGGCCTCTGGGGTGCCAGCCCTGCATGGTGCTGTGCTGCCACCGGGGATGGGAGTGAGGGAGGTCCTTGCGGGAGCAGCTTGCCTGCATGTTGGAAGCAGCCCAGCCTTCCCAGTGGCCTGGCTTCGCCTCCAAGCTCCATTTTGTCTAAAGTGATGAGTCCACAGTCAGTTGCTCTCCTGGGGGCCCTGATTCAGCCTGACGGCAGCGCAGTCTCCCCAGTTCCATGTGGACAGCTCTTGCTGCCCTAATGAGGCTAAGGCCAGCCTGGGAACCTGGCTTCCAGTCCCAAGACACCATAGGGACCCACGGGGCTCTTGGATGGCCTCGAGGCATCTGCCAGGATGCGTTTTGTCGCCTTTGTCACTCCGCAGCCACTGGCTCGGGGCACCAGCCTGCGTCCCTGCCTTTGACCGCAGACGGCACCCAAGTTACAAGATCCTTGGGAATGAGTGGCCGGCCTCAGTGCCTCGTGCATGTCGGGTGACAGGCCTGGGTTGGGCCCAGCCTGCCCCTGCCGGGGGTCCAGAGACAGGCTCACGTGACGCAGCCCTGAGTCATCACCGAGCAGGCGGGAAGCCAGGTTCCCCCTGCCAAAGTCACTCCAGGTTCCAAGATGGTTTGTGTAGAGCAGCCTGAATGCTGACCGAAAGCTTGATAGGGGCCAGCTCACCACTCAGGAGTGGACACATCCAGGGGCTTGGTAACAGGGGCACAGAAACCCCGCTGTCCGTAAGTTGCTCTCTGGCCCACGGTGCCCAGACTGTGGGTGGGAGGAGCTGGATCTCAAGCCTCTGGGCCTTAAGACCCTTTGTCCTTCCAGCACCTCCCTGAGCAGCACAGCTGCCCGGCCCTCAGCCACCCTCAAACCACTGAGGGTCTAAGACGGCAGGGATTCCTCTGAGGCATCACAGACTCATGGGAAGGTGTTTATTATATATGCAGGAGTCTGGGTTTCCAAAATTAATGTGAAGTCTGTAACCTGCTTCCTGGATGTAAAAACACTATTCTTTCAGGGTCAGCAGTGATGTTCCAGAGCTTTCCGTGAGCTCCACTGCGCGCCCCGCCCCCCCCACCACCTCAGGGACCTTGGGCTGCCAGATGGGATGAAAGCGCCATCCTCAAATGTCCCAGGGCTGCTTCCAGGGAACAGAAGCTGCCCCCAGGCCCCCTGCACACGCAGCCTGGCTCATCTCCTCCCTTTCTCTCTCTTTCTGTCTCTCCCTGTCCTTCTCTCTGCTGCAGCTACTTCTGGGGAGAAGAGACTATAACCTTCCCTTCCCTTTGGCAAGCCCTCCTCCCCTAAGAAACACATTCCTTCAAATATTGCAGGTTTAGGGTCTCATGACCCTGCTCACTGCCAGTGCAGTGCTGGTTGCCTCTGCTTTTGGAAGGCCTGGCTGGTCTGGAAAGGGAACACCTGATCCAGGAGAACAGCTGACCATCCCTTTCAGCCCAGCCTGGAGCCAGGTGGACACAGCCTGGGGCAACCATGCTGTCTGCCCAAGCATCACCCGAACTCACGTTCAGGTGAGCACGCTCACGTCCATGAGTGCATGTACAGGCGAGTCACGCTGTAGGTTTCCTCTCTGCCAAGGCCACAAGGTGCCCTTCAGGGGTGGCAGGGAGCTGTTGTGGAAGGTGGGTGAGACAACTCTGTAGATTAGTGGGCAGGACCCGAGAGGGCAGGTTTCCACTGGGCCTCAGGGGACATCTTCACTGTGAGGGAGCCTGGATGGCCGAATGTGGCCACTGTCTGAGGGGCTCTGCAGAGACGGGGATGAGGGCAGTGTTCCCTGAGCTGCGGTCATGTCCTGAGCCCCCCAGCCTGGCCGGCCCCAGCACCCGCCCCGCCCCACTTAACCTGTAGCCCAGCCCGATTTCAACAGAGGCAGAGGGGAGCTAGCTGAGAAAGAGGAGGCCTTGGCCGCTGCTGGAGCTGCAGGAACATTGGGCAGGGGTCAGCACCTACTAATCAGCACATTGTCGGCAGGTTTGCTCTTGTTTTCTGTTTAACACCCTGGTTAAACAGTGCTTTTGAAGGGCCACTGGTCCCCACACCTGTCCTCACCTCTCTCTGCACTGCAGGGAATGCCGCCGCTAATTAATGTCGTGCTGAGAAGTGGCCATGCTGACGGATGAGGGATGCGGATGAACATTCAAGGATACTGACTTCATTAAACCGGCTCATTACAGCCACAGACCTGCTAAAGACGTTTTTGAAACAAGGCCCTTGGCTTTTAACTGCTCCTCCGCCCACCGTGTCTGGGAAGGAACAGTGTTTCCAAAATAACCACAAATGAACAGACACGACTGAGGCCCAGTGAGCATCAGCCCAGCACCCAGGCCAGGATGCAGAGCCCAGCACCCGTTTCCCACTCCGTCCAGGGACCCTGTGCCTCAGGAGGACTGAGTGGGGGTCCTCAGAAGCAGCTTCCCCCGCTCCCACCCCATCAAGGTTTCATCAGTGCCAACTGTGCTCCCGGCCAGGGGAGGTCACGGCCAGTGTCTGGGATCACAGACTTGGTGACCCTTTGCTAAAGATCCCACTCTTGCCCTCTTAGGCCCCCTCCAGAGCCTACAGGAAAAGATGAGAGGGCAGCTGGGCACCACTGCTCCCGAGGGGCGGTCACTTCATTCTTCAAGGGGTTACTGCTTCCTGTACTTTTTTTTTTTTTTTTTGCTGCACTGGGTCTTTGTTGCTGCCAGAGGGCTTTCTCTAGCTGCCAGGAATGGGGACTGCTTTTCCTTGGGGAGTACGGGCTCCAGAGTTCTTGGGCTCAGTAGTTGGGGGAGCAGTCTTTGTTACCCTGAGATGTGTGGAGTCTTCCTGGATCAGGGATGGAACTCAGGTCCCCTGCACTGGCAGGCGGATTCTTAACCTCTGGACCACCAGTGAAGTCCTTTACTGTATCTTTTTATTGTAGTGAAACATACTTACATAAAACACTGTTTAATCCCTTTTTGAGTGTATGATTTGTTGGCACTAAGAACATTCACAAGGTTGTGCAACCACTGCCTCCCTGCCAGTCTATTTCCAGAGAGCTCTGTTAACACCTACAATTCGATTTTTTCAAGTCAGGCTTCAGTTCAGTTCAGTTCAGTCGCTCAGTCGTGTCTGACTCTTTGCAATCCCATGAATCGCAGCACGCCAGGCCTCCCTGTCCATCACCAACTCCCGGAGTTCACTCAGACTCATGTCCATCCAGTCAGTGATGCCATCCAGCCATCTCATCCTCTGTCGTCCCCTTCTCCTCCTGCCCCCAATCCCTCCCAGCATCAGAGTCTTTTCCAATGAGTCAACTCTTCGCATGAGGTGGCCAAAGTACTGGAGTTTCAGCTTTAGCATCATTCCTTCTAAAGAAATCCCAGGGCTGATCTCCTTCAGAATGGACTGGTTGGATCTCCTTGCAGTCCAAGGAACTCTCAAGAGTCTTCTCCAATACTACAGTTCAAAAGCATCAATTCTTCAGTGCTCAGCCTTCTTCACAGTCCAACTCTCACATCCATACATGACCACAGGAAAAACCATAGCCTTGACTAGGCTGACCTTAGTTGGCAAAGTAATGCCTCTGCTTTGAATATACTATCTAGGTTAGTCATAACTTTTCTTCCAAAGAGTAAGCGTCTTTTAATTTCATGGCTGCAGTCACCATCTGCAGTGATTTTGGAGCCCCCCAAAATAAAGTCTGACACTGTTTCCCCTGTTTCCCCATCTATTTCCCATGAAGTGATAGGACCAGATGCCATGATCTTCGTTTTCTGAATGTTGAGCTTTAGGCCAACTTTTTCACTCTCCACTTTCACTTTCATCAAGAGGCTTTTCAGTTCCTCTTCACTTTCTGCCATAAGGGTGGTGTCATCTGCATATCTGTGGTGATTGATATTTCTCCTGGCAATCTTGATTCCAGCTTGTGTTTCTTCCAGCCCAGCGTTTCTCATGATGTACTCTGCATATAAGTTAAATAAGCAGGGTGACAATATACAGCCTTGACGTACTCCTTTTCCTACTTGGAACCAGTCTGTTCCATGTCCAGTTCTAACTGTTGCTTCCTGACCTGCATACAGATTTCTCAAGAGGCAGGTCAGGTGGTCTGGTATTCCCATCTCTTTCAAAATTTTCCACAGTTTATTGTGATCCCCACAGTCAAAGGCTTTGGGATAGTCAATAAAGCAGAAATAGATGTTCTTCTGGAACTCTCTTGCTTTTTCCATGATCCAGCGGATGTTGGCAATTTGATCTCTGGTTCTGCCTTTTCTAAAACCAGCTTGAACATCAGGAAGTTCACGGTTCACGTATTACTGAAGCCTGGCTTGGAGAATTTTGAGCATTACTTTACTAGCATGTGATATGAGTGCAATTGTGCGGTAGTTTATTGAGGTGCAATTTGCACCCAGTAAAATGCACCCCTTAGAGGCAGTTCATTGAGTGTGGGTAAATGCATACAGCCTGAGACACAGCAGAGCAAGATACACACTCTAGCCATCACCCCAAAAGCCCTCTTGTGCTGCCTGATCTAAAACCATGGGCCTGCTGTGCCCCACAGTGACTTTCTCAGGAATGTCTCCTAAATGGATTCATAGGGTGTGGGGTTTGGGGCCTGGCCTCTGTCACTTGGCCCAGGGGGTCTGAAGCTTGCAGAGGTTACCGTCTGCTATGTGGGTGATGATCTCAGTGGTGCTGGAGATGATTGGGGGCTGGGTGGTGGTGTCTCCTACGGCTCTACCATGGGCGCTGGTCTCTGAAAGTCAGGGCCACCTGACTTTGATTGTTACAGAAACCGCCCTACATGAGCCACCGTGTTGTGGAAGAGGCTCTGGGGGGACACAAGCACCCCACTTTGGTCTTTATGGGGCTGTTTCTGAAAATGACCCTGCCGGCCATCTGGGGCATCCCATAAAGGAGGTCCAGGATCCATAGCTCCGTCCGTGCTGATCACCCTCTGGAGTCCTCTGTCTCTTGCATTTACTCTTCCTTCCAAAGACACACCCTCTCCAGGGACACCTGAGCATGGCTTCCCCGACAAGGTGGGGGCAGTGAGGTGGTCCAGGCCCAGGAAAGGTGAGGGAGAGTGGTCGCGTCCGGCCCCTGAGCTTCCCGGGGTCCACACATGTCCTTGTGAGGGGCCGGGCCAGCGTGTCTGAGTAAACGGGGCTGACAGCAGTGGTCAGGGAGGGGGCCCCAGGAGGGCCAGGCAGGCAGGTGCCTCATGATATCACTTTTCCGTGAGTCCAGTGCCCAGGGCTCTCGCTAAGCTGCTTGTCAGTTAGCATTAACCTGGAGACACCCGGCCCCTTCCTGGGAACCACAGAAGAGCAGCCAGAAGCCTCGGACTCTCCTGAGGGACAGGAAAAGCTTGCATAGTGGGCAGGCCCTGCCTGGGATGTGTGATGATGTGATAGAGGGGAGAAGAACCAATGAGGGAAGGCGAGAGGCCATGTCTCACAACCACTGTCCCCACAAAGTGGGAATGTGGCCCAGGGTTTTTTGCTAGAATTTTGTCTCAGTTTTTCCTCCTGTTGTACTTTTTTGATAGAGAAAAATATGGAGAAGGTTCTAGTGAGCAAAGTGAGTGTCATGGGCTGTGGTCGGGGTGAATCACTGCTGCCGGGGTGAGCTGAGTGCCCCAACACACCCTGCCTTGTCCTGGGGGGTGGCTGTGGGGGTCCAAGGCACAGACATCAGGGGAAGCTGTCCTAGCAAACAGGAGGCGTTCCTAATCCCCTCGTGGTAGCTCCA
The DNA here is from genome assembly GCF_014754425.2 of Oryx dammah. Lineage (NCBI taxonomy): Eukaryota > Metazoa > Chordata > Mammalia > Artiodactyla > Bovidae > Oryx > Oryx dammah. The sequence goes on along the minus strand of NW_024070194.1, from coordinate 28,904,294 downwards.
TTATCCATCGGGTGGCACGGGGATGTTCGGATGGGACTGTGATTAAATTTCCTTGCATAACGAATGACCCTGAGTAGGTCTCTGCAATTTTCATTTTATGGAGATTTAATATAAATCAGTGCCCTGTTGCTGGCCCCATTTTAATCCGGAATCACTCATTAGATGAAGACCAACAGACATTTGTGGGCGAGGCCTGTGGGCTGAGCCGCGGACTGGACCCACCTGAGTGCATCCAGATGGACGGCTGCTGCCCTGGATCTGTGATGGGTGCTAATCTCAGGCCTTGGCCCACTTCCTCCCCATTACACATATTAAATGCAGCCAAAATTCCAGGATGTCACTGTCCCTGCAACTCTCCCAAGACTCCTCTGTTGCTGCTCCTGCCTGCCCACCCCACACAGAAGCAAAGCTGCCTAGGAGCCGGGGCTGGGGGGTGCCTGCTGACAGATGACTCCTGGAGACCAGCAGGGTCCGTGTCCTCCTGGCCAGACACACAGCTGGCTTCCCAGGTAAAAAGCAGGAAGTCATTTTAGTAAGCCTCTGCCCGAAGTAACTGCACGGTTCGTACTTAATACTGAAGACACGTTTCCTGATCATCTGAATTCAGATTGCAGCAGGTGTCCTGTGTTGGTATTTGCTGCTCTGGCCACTGTCCTTGGCCCCCGCACGCTTAGCCCTGAGCCTCCCCGAAACCCACTGAGCAGGTCACTCACGTGGCTGCAGACCCCCTGGCAGCCCTGCCTCCTAAGACTCCATCAGTTTCCTGGGGGCCAGATGAGCTACAGAATAGCAGTCCCAGTGCAAAATGAAACTACGGGGCCCTGGCTCCAAAATGATTAAGAATTACAGGATGGAAATTGCAGAATTACAGTGCTGGGTTCCTGGCACACCACTCAGGTCAGGCTGCCTCCTGCAAAGCCAGCCCTGCTGGGAGAGGAGGAGTGCAAAGAAGCCTGCCCCAATCCAGGCTGTGCCTGAGACACTACACACACATGCAGATTTGTGCACACACACTCACACACAAGTGTGCATATATGTATTCAGACACATGTTCACATTTTCACACATGCACACACATATCCAGACACATGTTCATATTTGCATACATGTATCCAGACACATGTTTGCATTTGCACACATGCTCACATGTGTGTACATGCACACACACACATGTACTTCCATCAGATACTTCCCATTTACAGGCATAGTGACAGGTCTGGCTTGGTTGTGTCCCCCTCTCTGCGTAACTGACAGTAACCTTGCAGGTTCTGCATTTATGAGCTCCCCTCATGCTGAGGTCTGACAGGACACAATTCAGGTGCTTCTTGAATCTGTTTCTCCCAGGCTGCAGTCTTAATAAACCCCAAGTAAGCACTAGCATTTCAATCAGGTCTCCATTTCAGAAATTTTGGTTGACATAGGAATAGGCATGATTAAGGATCCTGAGAAGAGGCAGCTACCTGACTCATCTGGGTGGGCTGTGAGTGCTGTTGAGTGTGTCCACATGAGAGAAGGCGGAGGGAGCTTGATGACAAGAGCCACAGAGAGACAGCTCCCGCCAGAGTGGGCACAGGCAAGGGTGACGCTCCCTGAAGTCTCCGGAGGCTGTGGCCCTGCCCGCATTTGACTTAGGATCTCTGTCCCCCAGACTGCATAAGAGCAAGTTTCTACTGTTCAGCCCAGGCCTGTGGGCACTTTCATGGCAGCAGCAGAAGCTATGGCCAAGCCCACCCTGGAGGATACAAGGACCCCACCACCCCTCACGGTACTACCTCTCCTTTGTGGGCTGTCCAGAGCTCCTCCATGGCTTTATTCTCCCAGAGGTTCAGGAGGGCAGGGAAGGGCCCAAGGTGGCTGCTCCAGGGCCGCTGGCCAACTGTGTGCACACAGCCCCCGGGGTGCTCACAGCACCACCTTCCTCTTTGCAGGTCAGCCCATGGGTCGTCAGAAACAGCACAGAGCTGCCTAGATGGACCCATAGCCTCTGCTTCACTGGGAGCCACATCACAGAGTTGTGGGACCCACGTGGACCCTGACACAGTCACGAGCTGGGCATGCCTACTGGACCCTCTGAGGACCCCAAGGTGTTTTAGCTGTCCTAGGAAAAACAGCCCACAGGACATTTCCCACTGCAGATGCCCTGGTCTGGCTGGACAGGGGCAGGCTGTGAGCAACAGATGGGGCGCCCTTGACCAGTCTGGACCCAAGGCCTGGATCGGCCACTGGCCACCTGGAGCCTCAGTGTCCTGGTTTGTAGAATGGGTTAAGACTCTGCCGGGCTGGGAGGTGCACCCTGGCTGCCCACAGGACTAGCAGACAACCAGGTGGGCAGTGTCCTCGTACAAAAGACTCGCCTGGGTCCCCTGACATTGTGTAAAGGGTCGAGTGGAGTCCCAACTTGTGTGTGACTCTCCCGATAATCATGCTGTTCTCCAGGACAAGACCCTTAACTCTCCCACATGGATCAGCTCCCGGGACTCATTCTTGGTTGCCAGACCCTGGAGCTAACTGTGCTGACTGACTCCATACAGCCATGGGGAGGCCATGTAGGTATAGGGCTTCTCAGATGCCAAGGAGGGCAGATTGGAACCAGAGGCCCTCCCCCAAGAGGCCTGGACCAGGCCCTACAGGGGGCCCAACTGGGCTCAGGTGGTGGGAGCTCCAGGCCAAAACCACCGTCACCAGCACAGTGAGAACCAGCTACTCAGGGGTGCAAATGAGACCAGACCATCCACACCTAGAAGACCCAGCTCTTTTCCCTCTCCCTCCATTGGCAAGGCCAACAGTCCCCACCATCCCAGACCCCATGGTTAGTTCTTCCTGAGCTACATATGCTACACTTGGAGAGCAGTGCTGGAAACCAACCCCTGGATTTAAAAAACAGCCAACTGAGTGCAGGCTTTCTGCTGTTTCCATAGTTCTCAGCTGTCTATGCTCCTCTCGGGGCTCCCATCCCTCTCTGAATCCCTCCCCTCAGGGCTCCCCTTTCTCCCTCTCTCATCTTAATCTGGGGAGGGGTCTGCCTTCACAGGGTCCTGGGCTGACCCCCCTCTCTGCCCAGGTGAGAACTGTGGCCTCCCTGGGTCCCTCTCTTCCTCTCAGTCTGGGGAGGGCTCTGCCCTCTGCCCTCACAGGGGCCTAGGGTGATCTTCCATCTCCCAGGTGAGGACCGTGGCTTCCTGGGCCCCTGCAGTCTCAGGTGCGTCTGCAGACTCTGAAGGCAGAGTTGTTTGCAGCCCAAGCAGAGAGCTGACACAGTGGAGAGAGGGAAGAGAGGAGAGGTGCCTGCCGACCATGAATATTGATGGCCCTTCTTCTGTGACACGTCCCGCCTGGGCCTGCTGCAGAGCAGAGCCGCGGCCACGCTGAGATCGATGTGCCTTTGTTGAGTGTTGGGACGCACGGCGCGACAGATGGACGCTTGCCTTCAAACCCCTGTGCCCGAGCCCGAGCACCGCGTTGAGGGCCGGGACGTTTCTAGTATCACACATTTGCCTCGGGGCTTGTTCTAAATCCCACTTATTGTGGGCTCTGGCTTTTTATCAGTCAAACGCCTTAAGCACTTTCTCAACTTGGACATCTGGCCGCACAGTTTAAAATTTTTTTATTTGCTAAAATATTTAAGATTTTTATATTTCAGGGGTTTCACAGGGGACTTGCGCTGCCAGGCATATGTGGACGCCAGCCGCTTCAGCAGAGAACTGCAGGGCCGCTAGGCACAGGCCTGGGCAGCAGCGATAGCAGGCACTGTCCTGGCTGGCACAGTCCTCCCTGGTTGAGAGGTTAGAATTTACTTCATTTGGGAAGGGACCACTTTGTCCCTCTTGAAATCTGGAGTGGCTGATGGCCGAGGGTGGGTCATAGGCTCCCAGGACAGTCACGGTTGAGAACAGGGATGCGGGACTTCGGACGCCTGTGTCTCTGCAGCCCCTCAACATGCTCCTCTTGCTGCTGAGTACTGAAAAGAGGCCTAAACAAGAATCAACCAAATGCCCACCAGCTGAGGAGTAACCAACAGAAGGGGCTCATCTAGACATGGGCTATTACTCAGCTACATGTGACACCTTGATGAACCCAGAGGATATTACCATCAGTGAGAAAAGCCAGACACAGGAGACCCCACAGTGTGTGATTCCACTTGTACAAAATGCCCAGAAGAGGCAAATCCAGGAAGATGGAAGTAGATTATTGGTTGTTAGGAGCTGGCGTAAGAGAGGGTTGCGGTGACTACTAATGGGTACAAAATATCCTTTTAGGGTGGTGAAAAGGTTCTGAAACTTGATAGAGGTGTTGACTGTACAACATTAAAACCAGTGAAGGTGGTAAATTTGAAAAAGACTGTCACCACGATGAGATGATGTTGGTATCGATTATAACTACCTAACCCTGACCAATTAATGACTAATCAAAAGTCGTTAATGATCAAGTGTCTCCATGTGCCAGGCACAGCTGTCTGCTAAAGACAAATTGTGAGCATGAACAGGCGAACCCTGGCAGAACCCACCATTGAGAACTGGCATGGACAGTAATCAGATAAGTTAGCCTGAGATGAAGGAAGACTTCCTGGAGGAGGTGACCTTGGGCTGAGCTTGGGAGAATGGGGTGGGCAAGCCAGGCAGAGGAAAAGCAGGTGCAGAGGCTCCAGGGCAGCAGTGGGGCCCTAAGAGATGAGGGAAGGATGAACTTGGTTGGAGGGACAAGAGGTTGGGAGGGCAAGGCTAGGGTCCCCGCTGAGCAGAGGTGAGGAGTAAAGGACCAGTGGTGAGAGGGTCCCCACAGCAGTGGACACCACTGTAGGAAGAAGGTGAGTCCAGGGCAGCTCATGTGCCTGGGACCAAGACTTTCTCTGAGCCTGGTCAGCACCTTGGACAGGGCCTGGGGCTGGAGCCCAGCAAGGACCCCAGAAAGAGTTCACAAGGCTGTCACCCTGACTCCCAGAGAGGATGACAGCAGACATGACGTAGCAGCAGGCACTGGACCTGCTCATCCTGGCGGGGGAGAGGCAGCAGAGGCCAGGGATGGAGAGGGAGAGGGAGGGGAGAGCAGGCAGCAAACAGAAGCTGGCGGGCCCATTCAGCCTCATTCGAAACCCTGTGTCCTTGTTGCTTCTTCCAAGGGGAACTTGTCCTCCTCTCAAGGAGACCAGCTCCCCACCCCCATCCTTGGGTGAGCTTTTATGTCCCACAAAGGCCCAGAGTGGACGGGAAACAGTCTGCAGATCCCATGCTTCACTGGCCTGTGTCTCAGGCTGACTCTGGTCACACGCATCCCCCAGTGATCCCCTGCTTCTGTCCTGCATCCGATCCCTGGTGGGTCTGGGCCTGCAGCCCCCTCCGCCAGCAACATGGGGACCTAAGCCGGCCGGTTGGGATTCTGTTGTTTTTCTTACCTTTAGATGTTCAACAGCATGAATATTCTTATTTTTTATTTAAAACTAATTTGGAGTTCTCACTCTCCAAGGGGCTTCTAATCACCAAAAAGTGCCTACGGCAAGAGCTGATTGACAGGCCAGCGTGGCCACTTCTGAAGAACAAATTGGCCATTGGCAGAGCCACATACAAAGGAGGACGCCCAGGGCTGGTTATTTATGAGCTATTAGGGAGGCGCAGTCAGCATCTGCTTCCCACATGGGCAAAAACACCTGTCAGACATCAGGAGGCCATAAAACACACACGTTTAACAGTTACTTTGTTTAAAAAGTCATTAAAATTGAATGTCAGCTAAAACTTAGGAAAACATTTATTCTTCAAACCCCTTTGAATCTTGCTGGTGAGCCAGAGACAGGACTGTCTCTAACTCAACAAAGACACAAGTGTGTAAACAGGCAGGCGAGGCCCCGGAGTGGCCACTCTGACAGAACAGAGCGTGGGAGGAAAGGCACCCACCAGGGCTGCCCAGGCATCCTGCCCACCCCGCGCTGATAGCAGACAAGCTGGCCTCCCACCTACAAGGAGCTCCCATTTGCCCAGAGCTGCCCATTAGGCCAACTCTGGAGACAAGTCCATGATGGGAACCCACTGGCCCAGGCCCAGGATGGGGTCCAAGCAGCAGGCAGGACCCGGGGCAGGGGTTAATCCAGGAGTTACAGCAGGGCTGGGCCAGCCCTGAGGGTCTCCTGCCAGAAGGCTGAGACCACATCCTGCTGCTTCTGAATCACAGAGGGTAGATGCCCAGGACGAGAGCGTAGGTGGATATAGGCCCCAGAGACTGGACTTTATAACTGGTCAATTTTGACATAAATCAAGTAGCCGAGCCGTGTATGTTTTTCACGTAAAAGGATTAACCCTAGGACTTCCCTGGTGGTCCGGTGGCTAAGACTCCTTGCTCCCAATGCATGGGACCAAGGTTCGATCCCTGGTCAGGGAACTAGATCCCACAGGCTGCAACTAAGAGTTTGCATGCCGCAACAAAGTTCGAAGATACCGTATGCTGCAACTAAGACTTGGAAGAGCCAAACAAATAAATTAAAATAAATATTAAAAAAAAAAAGAATTAACACTGGGAATTCCCTGGTGGCCCAGTGGTTAAGACTCTGCGCTTCCACTGCAGGGGGTGGGGGTTCAGTCCCTGGTTAGGGAACTAAGATCCTACATGCTGCATAGTGTAGCCAAGAAAGAAAGAATTAACCTTGGTGATTTTCACTTCAGAAAGGGAAGCATGCAAATAGAAATGATGAAAACACGAGTGGTCCCAGGACAGATGACTGATGAATAGGCAAAGCCCAGCAGTAGGGAGATAGTTGGGAGGGGATATAGCTCTGGGACCTTCATCACCTGGCTCCTTGGACCTGTCTCTGTTCAAATCATCCACTTGGGGCAAAAATACTGGAGGGGGAGAAGACGGAGAAACCTCCTGAAGTCTCACCAGCCTGTGAGGAGAACTCTGGGAAACTATGGTGCTGAGGGTCCTTAGGACTCCGGACTCTGAGGTGCTGCAGCGCCACGAGTGTCTCCCACCCCCGAGCCCCAACCTGGCCAAGCTTGTCCTTAGCCAAAGAGAGAAAAAGTGCTGCGTGAACCCAGCTCCACTGTCCCTCAGACAAATGAGGGCCGGGCTGCAGGGGGCTGGTCCCCACCTCCTCTGGGAACAGGACCTGGCTGGGCTGTCACTTATTGATTGCCATGCCCTGGGGCCTGGAGGGCAGTTCAACCGTGTGGCATCTCCTACTAGTCTAACGGATAGAGAGTCTCAGACGCAGGAGCTGTATGTCCTTCCCAAGTGGGGAGGGTTCTGGGAGCCCCCTGAGCCTGGGGGCCCCTGCAGATGAGGCCGAGGTGGAGATTTGCAGCAGGAGGTCATGGGGGTGGTCTCAGCATCAGTGGTTGGGGGCGAGTGAGGAGGCAGGGAGCAGGGGAGGAATTGGGGTGCTTTGCTGCTACAGCCAAAGCCTCCACTGCCCCATGGGAGCTCTGGAACTTATATCCCTTAGGGTTGTCCCAGCTGAGGCCAAGGGCAGGGCCTCTGTCCCTCCATGCTGGAGAGGGGTCAACCCCAGGAAGGAGACTCAGCTGTGAGCCGCCAGCAACCCCACCCTATCCATACGGGGGTCTGAGCAGCCCACAGCACCCACTAGGTCTCCAGGGCAGCTTTTCCTGGTTCCTATGGCTCTGGGCTCAGCACAGGTGGAAGTGGGGGAGCCACACTCTTATGAGCTGAACAAGGTCCCCAAAATTCATATGTTGATGTCCTGAACCCCCAGGATCTCAGAACGTGACTGTGTTTGGAAATAAGGCCTTTCCAGGGTGGAGATAACTTTAAACAGAGGTCCCTGGGGTGGCCCTGATCCAATCTGCTTGTCCTGATAAGAGATTAGGACAAAGACATACACGGAGGGACGAGCCCATGAGGACACGGGGTGGGGTAGGGGGATAGCCATCCACATGCACAAGAGAGGGATCTCTGCTGGAACCTTGACCCCAGACTTCCAGCCTCCAGGCCTGCAAGAGGTCTGCTGTCCCAGTTCCGGGTCTGAGAGCTTAGTCCTGCAGCCCCAGGTCCCTGCCACCTCCAGACCTCCTGGGAGAGCTGGGCTGTGCCCTGTGAGTGTGCCTTGTTCTGTTCACAAAATGCGTCCACACCCACCAGAACAGAACAGAGAGAGACTCGGAGCCCAGGAAGGGGAGGAGGGTTCAGCCAACTGGCCCGGGGGTCTTCCGTCCTGCCCCAAGGTCTCAGGGCACAGCTTTGAGCCCCCACTCGCAAGGCACTGGCCCGCAGGGCTGCGCGGACATCACTCTCTGGGCCTTCCTGCCCGGGACCCCTCCTGCCCTGACCTGTGACCCCACATGGCCACCGCCTCTGGGCTCAGGGAGGAGCAGCCAGGGCCCTCGGCCTCAGAGGGGCTGGAAGGAAGAGGGTCCCGAAGCTGGAGGACGCCGGTCCCCTGAGGCCTGCACCAGCTTCCTGGCCAGTTTCTTTGAAAATTCGGAGCCTCTTTTGTCTTCCAAAGGTCAAAGGGCCAAGCTTGCCTTTAATTAAAATGCACATCTTTTAATTAAAGGCCCCATAACACATGAAGGGCATCCACTGAAATACGACGTGTGACACAGTCATTTCTCTGCTGTTAATTACTAATTAATGAAGCTATTTCAATTAATAGCTTCTCCGCCTCGCTCCCCCTTTGACAGGCCCCGTGCTGGGTGCGTCCTGCAGTCCTGCAGTCTGAAGAGGCTTCTGCCACCTCGCTGAATATTCATGCCACGGCCTCAACGGCCTACAATTAAATATAAAGCAAATTCCCTAAAAGTGTTTCTACGTGCACCTCAGCTCCCCCTGCTGCAGAGGGGGGTAGTGGCTCCACGGTACATGGGAAAGAACTCAGCCCTGGTCCCCAGAGTTGGGGGTGGCCCAACTGCCCAGGGTGGCCCCCGCACCTCTCACCCGGGGAAAGGTGAGCAAGGAGTCCCCAGGGGCAAGTGGGGACCCACAGGGCCTTGCCGTCCTAGGGCTGAAGGACAAAGCCAAGGAATGGGGGTGGGGAGCCCAGAGGGGTGGGTCTAATTAGCATGCTAATTACAGATATTAAGTGGCCGTTAAAGATCCTGTTTTAAAGAAAAGACAAGAAAGAGTCACTTACTGAAGGGACACCCTACCTGCGGGGGTAGGGGTGGGGTTGGGGGCAGAAGGGTGTGGGGGTGGGGCACCTAGTGAGGCCTATGTGGGGCTTTTGGGGCCTAGGACAGGACCTGGGGGGACTCCAACCGGCCCTGAGCCCTTCAACATCCTGAGCACTGGAAGGACCCCAGCCCCACCCGAGGCCAGACTTCCGCAGTCCCGAATGGGGGGTTGGGGGGATAGTCCCGCCCCTGAGGACATCTGTGCCCTGGGGAGAGGAGAGGGTGGAGGGAACGGACTTCGGGGCCTCCAACCGTGAAGTCCTGCTGGCATGACATCTTCTTATTAGAAGTGGACACAGAATCCTCGTGGGTGCAGGAGGCCTGGCGGCCAGTGGGAGGAACCCAGACTGGGGAAGAGGTGGTGAGAGAGGGCCCCGCCCGCGGAAGTTGCCCCACGTGTGCACTCCTAGGCCGGGCTACTCCTGGGTCCCCTTCCTGCCTCGGGCTCCAGTCTTGTGCATCCTCACTCCTGGAACATCCTTCCAACCTATCCCTTCCTACGGAGCCGAGGGGCCTGAGCGCCGGTGCACTGGTGGACAACTGGACCCCTCAGCTCCCAACCTGACGTCCCAGGGAGGAGCCAGGTCGGCTTCTGGGGGGCCTGGACAAAGCCCTGTCGGCCGGCGCCCTCTGTCGGCCGGCTGCGGGGCAACAACAGCCTGGCCCTCCCAACGTGCGTCCTGGCCCCGGGGGGGGGCGCAGGCATAGGCATGTGACACACGCACACGCGCGCGCCCCACCCCCCACCCCCCACACACACCCTGCGCACAAATGCACACTCATGGCCCTGGGCAGTCAGAGCCCCTCCTCTCAGGAGTGAAGGCACAGCAGGTTTGGTGTCCAGGGTCTGGTGACCCTGCAGAAGCCTGCCCGCTCCCCCCTTCTCCCCACCACCGCGCTCAGGGTCAGTGTTGGCTCTGGGATCCTGCCAAGGCCACCCAGGGGTGAAGCCGTGTCTGGGCCTGCCTGCACCAGATAACACATGGCCAGGGCCAGTCCTGCCTGCCCGCCCTATCTCTGCTAATGGCACTTGCCTGCCCACCAGCAAACACTTTCACCTGGAATCCAAGGAGCCCATTCCAGGGCCCAGTATTGGCCTTGGGAAGGGGTGGGGCTGTACCCAGATCCTAGAGGACGCTCAGGACCAGGAACAGCAGTGATGGGAGGAGAAGGCCCAGCTGCTCACAGCAGGCCCAGTGCCCCCACCCTGGCTCTTCCCTCTCCTGTCCTGTGAGGCGGTGACAGTGAGGCGGTGACAGAAGTCCAACCAGACTCAGCATCCAGGAGGCCTGGGATCCCAGTTTACATGAGTGCCCTGGGCCCCCATCCCTCAGGACTCAAGCTCAGAGACACCATGGCTGTGTTCCCACAGGCAGGGCCGTCTCTCAGTCTCAGTTTACAGTTCGCTGTGGGTTAAAGACAAAGGAGAAGAGGGTGAAAGAAGATGAGATGGTTGGATGGCATCGTCAACTCAACAGACATGAGCGTGAGCAAACTCCGGGAGATAGTGAAGGACAGGGGAGCCCAATGTGCTGCAGCCCATGAGGTTTTTTGAACAACAAAAGACAAAAGGGTTATTCTTACTCCCAGGCTTACAGCAGTGAATTCACAGTGGCCAAGAGGTAGAAGCAGCCCGTGTCCCCCTGACGGATGAAGAGATAAACAAGACATGGTCCATCCATACGATGGAATATTACATGGACTTAAAAAGGAAGGCAATCCTGGTACATGATCCAGCACGGATGCACAGTGAGGACATCGTGTTTAGCGAAATGAGCCGTCATGAAAGGACAAATACTGTAGGACGGGTTCCCAAGAGGGCCTCGAGGGGTCAGCGTCATAGAGACAGAACACAGATGGTGGATGCCAGGGTCTGGCAAGGAGGGGACCGTTCTCATATGGGAGGAGAAAGTCATGGCTGAGATGGGGGTGATGCTTGCCCAACAAGGTGAACGTACAGCAGCACTCATAAACAGCCACAAGTCCATGGCTGTCCTGCGTCCCCTGTCCTAAGGAGGGCACCCAACGGTGGGGGAACTTTCTGGGCTGGGTTCCCATCTCAGAACAGCACGGCCTGGAATTTCACCTGACGTTTCTCATGAAAAACCCCAGCCAAGCAAACAGAAAGGCCTTCATGGTAAATTCATATTCTTGCTGCGTCTCTGTAAACAATCAGGCCAAACCCACAGAGGCCAGACTCACTTTGTAATCAAGAATCTTTCTGATTCTTCCCGATCAAAAGCGGGGGTGGGGGGCTGTCGGGGGAAACCTTTGCTCACATGGAAAATTAGGATTTGTCTGATTCTGGAATCCGCACAGAGGATAGCACTGCCAAGAGGCTCTGACACAGATGCACAGACAGGGTCTGTCTGGGGCGGACGGAGCAAGGAAGGCCCACCTCAGTGGTGTTCGCGCATTCGTGTCAGCACCCCCGTGGATCAGTGTGTCTGTCTGTTCGTGATGTTTTCCTTGAACTGTTTGTAATGCTTTGCGGGTTTTCTCAAATGAATGAATGAAATCTTTAACATGTGTTTATTCTTTTTATAAATAGAGTGTTAAATGACATAATGGTCTTCTTTTTAAATAGTTTAATAGTCATAATTTAAATAAGGCTTTGATGTGATTTTCCATATTCTCATAGTTTCTTTTTTCTACATATACATCTTGCAGAGTCTATTATTAATCTGTAAGACATTGGCCCCTCTACTGTAAACAGGGAGGGAGAAAGACAAGGAGGACAGGGGGTTTCACTGGTTCAGGGTGTGTCCTGCCCAGGAGGGGTGCCCACACACCCTCACAAGGCACTAGGGGAGCAGGTCCATCAGCAGTGCCCAGGGATTCACAGGAGGGGCACCAGGGACAGGTCCTCTGGGGACACTTGGTCATGTCAGGAGGCAGGGCTGGCTGTTGGGACTAGGGGCCGGTCTGGTGGGTGGGGGCCAGGGATACTGCTAAAGACACTAAAGTGCATAGGACGGCCCCCTCCAGAGCATGATCCGGCTCCCAGTGCCGAAACACAAAGCCAAGCAGGTTCTGGGGGGAGACTCCAGTTGACCGCCCGCCCTGCACCAACATGACCCCAGGGAGGGATTCCCGCTTGGGGCACATATGAATCCACACAGAATAGACTGTGTCTGTCATGAAGCTGCTGCTACTAAAGATACTAATCCACCCACACTGAAATTTCACCAACTGGAAGAAGGGTGCGAACCCCATGGGCAGGGGAGGCAGGCCACACCCCCCTGGGCTGAGGCTCCCTCCCTTTAGGGCCAGGAGCAAAGGGGCCCTAAGCAGGGCCCACTTCCCTGCTGATGGCCCAAGGTTCTCAGGGATGTAGGTCAGGGCGGCTAGAGGTCCTCATGGGCGGGGCTCAGGTCCACCCGCTGGGCCTTCCCAAACACAAGGAAGGTGCACAGCCCCAGGCTGCTGATGGCAGCCACTAGGTTGAACACAGATGTCCAGGAGCCCGTGGTCTCGATGAGGTAGCCGCCCAGGCACACGCCCACTACACCTGTACCGCAAGAGGGGACAGGCCGGTTGGGGGACAGACAGGCCGGCTTGAAGACAGGCTGTCCAGCCCCTTTGAGGACAGTGTGGAGAGAAGCTAGGGGCCCTGAGGGCACCAGCCCTGTCATTGCAATCCAGTGCTCAGCCTCTGAGGACCCGCACATGTGCAGGAGTTCCACGTCATTGTGAGTGTGAACACCACGGAAGGCAGCTCTATTCTCGCCCTGCGGCTAGCTCCAGGGTCTGAGCTCCCCCCAACTGCTCTAACACTTTGGGACCCTCCGAGGGGTACCACGCCCCATCCTGAGGGCTGAGGCAGAGGGTGGGAGGACACGGAAGGGGGCAGCTTGATACCTGCAGGCAGGGGATCCCAGCCCACCTCTCACCTGCCAAGGCCCCGGCTGTGTTGGCCACACCTGGAATAGGACAGGGAGAATGAGGATTGGTCAGTGGAAGCCCACTGGAACTCTCCTACAGCCCACCTGCCCAGGGATAGGTCCTAGGGGCCCTGAGCAGGAAGCGGCAGCTACTTCCTATTCAAAGAGGGCCTGTGGTCCTTACCAAACAGAAAGCCGGCACAGGAAGGGGCCAGATCCTGGATATTAACAGAAATGCCGCTGTGGGAAAGAGAAGAGAACGAGGGCGAGTGACCACAGGATGGCTGCCAGCCACCACGCCAGCCATAGCTCTTCTGATCACCTGGATCCCAGGGGCCAGCCAGGCCTGCCCACCACACCAGCAGGTCAGCCCCAGCTCCGCAGTGGTGATGGCACGGGAGCCACTCACAGGATGAAATAAGACAGGAGGCAAGCTTGCTTGAGTGCACACACACTTTGCTGCCCAATTATTTGGAAAACGACATCAAGTTCCAACTCAGAACAATTCAGAGCTGTTTTCCTGATTAAACCCTGAGCTGCAGTGCAGGTTGGGGGCCTGCAGAGCAGGTTGTGGGACATGAGGCTGGATCCCCACCTTTGGCTCAGAGGATGCTGCTCAGAGATCAGTATCTCCTCTGTTGGCCCCTGCCCAAACACTGCTTCGTTTTCCCAAAATGCCCAGGTCCTCACCGGCTCCATTCCTCTTCGCCTTGTGGCTCACTTGTGGGGGCCTGTCACTGCCCACCCTCCACGTCACTGCACCACCAACCACAGGGCTCCTCCCTTGCACCCAGGACCCGGGAGCCCAAAGGCGGTATGGGGGGCTCTGGCGGATGAGGCACCTGGCCCTCACCTGTGGTTGAAGGTCTGGAGGCCAATGGAGGCTGACGCGAACACCACGGAGTTACAAAAGCTCGACGTGTGGCCCAGACACAGGGCAAAAACACTGGACAGGCCAAGGCCCATCACCTGCAGGAGAGACAAGTGGGGACGCGGCGGGAGCCTTGGGCCTTCCTTCCTGGGCTGCCCTGAATGAGGGTGGGTGGGGCTCCCTCTCAGGTTGGGCCTGCCCGGAGGACACGGAACAAGGCTACACTAACCAACTGGCCATGCTAGCTGCAGCCAGACAACCCACAGTCGATGAGTGCAGACCCAGGCCCAGAAATGGGCACCGGGGCTCAGGGAAGGGCCTCAGTCGGCCAGACCAGTCCCCATAGCTGACCCAGGGAGCCCTCCAGCCACTGTACCACACTAGCCACCTTCTAGGTCAGGGGCCCCGGGAGCAAAACAGGGTGAGAGCAGGAGAGAGTCGGGAGAGAGCGGTCTCAGGATCTTCCTACCTGCATGAACTTCCGAACGGTGATGGTCCTGTAACCTGGACAGGGGGAGACCAGAGCGTCCCGCTGGCCATCTGTGCTGCCCCACCCCTGATGGTATCCGGAAGGGTCCCACCCGGCAGGGCTGCGGGGAGAGGAGGGCCGGGCCGGGCTCGCGGGGGACCGCCTGCGTCATCTGAGCCATGTGCACACATGTATGAGTGCGTGTATGCACTTAGAGGCCGGGCAAAGCAAGTCTCTCAGTGATTACAAAATGTTTTCTTTGTGTTTCTGCAAATTTTCTACTTTTCCCTCAGTGGGTGGGTGGTTCCTTTCGTAACGAGGACGAGACTGACATTTAAGGCCATGTAGGGCAGGGTCATAGGGAGTGTGCCTGCGAGACAGTCATCCTCAGGGCATGGGTGTGCAGGTCTGTGCTCTGACCCCACCAGGGGGACTTCGTCTAGCACCCAGGTGGGAGAATCGACTGCTCCACGGTGACTATGTCCCCTTCATAGGGAACAGGCTAGGGAGGTGGCAGGCTGGAGGCAGCCATTGGCTGTGAGGCCGGGAGCCGGGCACCAGGGCCCCCAGGGCTGGCTCTCTGGACCGGGGACCCACATCATGGCCAGTCCTCAGGGGTGTGGCCTCCTCCTTGCTACAGCAGCACCCAGGAGGGATGCCCCCCTCCCCTCCCCCAGGGCTCACCCTGATTGATGAGATGGTCGGAGAGAAGCCCGCTGAGCAGACTGGCGGGAATGGCCACCAGCCAGGGCACCACGTTGAAGACCCAGCCCTGGAGGGAGGGAGTAGAGGGACCTAAGAGGCGTCCAGAATGGGCACCTGGCCCTCCGGAGAGGACAAAGGGATGAGGTGGCCGCTGCCCATGACCACTGCCCAGTAAGTCTCTCTCTCCTCTGCCCACAGGCTAGGCCTCCCAGCCCGGCCTCTCAGACCCTAATCCATCCCTGACACGGACCAAGCTCTGCTGGTGCTGTCTCCCCTGTGAGCAGGAGCTCCCTCGTGGCTCCCCACTGGGTGGGGGCAAAGCTGGGGATTGTGTCCTGCCCAGAGTGTGTGACCCGAAGTTCCTGCTCACCAGACTGGGAGGTCTGGTGGCTGGGCGGCTGGGGTGAAGCCAGCCAGGCTGACTGCAGGACATCTGTGCCCACATCAGGAACCCTGCATGCCCCCCAACCCCAGGAAGGACTGTCCACAGTTGGGTGGGCAGACAGGGCAGCAGCTAGGCCTCTCCTGTGTGTACCCCGGCTCTGGTGCTGAGCCACATGGTGTCAGAACTGCCAGTGCCTGGATGGAAGGAACCCTTGCAGTGCCCCTCACCCTGCGAGCTGCCTGGTGGCCAACCCACCTTGGAGCTGGGGAAGGTCTCCTTAAAGAAGGTCGGCAGCCAGGAGAGGAGGATGAAGAAGGAGCAGGCCGCCGAGAGCTGGGAGACGATGGCTGCCCTGGGGGGTAGGCGCCAGGCTCAGCATCCACACCTGGAGCCCGTCCCCACACCAGGGTGGCCAGGGGCTGAGAGCAGGGAGCCCAGAGTGGAGCTGCCTCCATGCCGGCCGCTCCCCTGCGGCGGTGGATCCAGGCCCCCAAACCCTGTCCCCACAACAGCCCGCTCACCAGACAGAAGGCTTTCGGAAGAGCTGTCTCCAGGGCACCTTGGTGTGTCTGGACACGGGCAGGCCTTGTGCCAGGATGCCCAGGGCCAGGATGAGATCTGAAGGGGGAGGCAGGTCCATGTGAAAGCCATCCAGGTGGGAGGATGGACCTGCTCCCAGAGACCAGATGCTGGGGGCAGCTTGTGGGCCCCTGACTGTGCGTGGGGGCTGTACACCCTCTCTGCCAGTGCCTGGGGTCAGCAGCACTTGCCTTCAGGGGTGGACATTAGTGCTGACCATCTGTCCCCCGAGCCCTCAAACCTCCCAGGCCCCACTCCTGTCACTGGAGGCCACCACTTCCCCTGCAAACTGCCTGTGCCGGCCGAATAGCCCCTGCATGCCTGCATTCATCCAACATTCCCAGACTTGACCATAGCCCGGATGAGACTCAGGGAGCAGGCGTCCTCTCTACCTGGGGGATCCTTCTCTGGAGGGCAGAGCTGCAGCCCTGGGTCCTCAGGCCCACCTGCTCTCCAGGTTCAGTGGCACCTCCCTGGAGGGGATGAGGCACCAGGAGGGCACCAGGCCTCCCAACCTCCCCAGGGAGCGGCACATACCTCTCTCACTTAGGAGACACCTGTACACGTAACCCACCCACAGCAGGGTGAGCCCGCCCGAAAAGTAGAAGACGCTCGGCCAGCCATACCAGTCCAGGAGCAGGGAGCCCACAGCCCCGGTCACCAGCGTCCTGCAAAGACAGCAGTCGTGGCCAGAACCCTCGCTTCACTGGGGCCAGAGCTGCCTCTTGGACCCCACCCTGTGTGAGCTGAGTCCCTGGAAAACAGGGCACCCTGTCATCTGTGGAGCAGCTGCCCAAGAGGGCAGGCTCCATGTGGGATGCTAGGAATACGAGCTGGAGGGCATTCTGATGCCACAGGCCGGCGTGAACTCAGGCACAGCCATGCAGCCATGACATGGCACAAGGGTCTGCTTTGCTCTAGGATCTCCCTACTAGGCCTTCAGTTGGCCCACATTTGCATGTTAATCTTTTTAAAATAAAAAAAAAGGCAACGGGAAGAGAGTGGTGACAAGAATTTGCTGACATAAAACCTCCACACTGTTTTTCAGCTCCTCGTTATCAGAGAGGATGAAATTTCAGAAAGACTTCTAAACCCAGAAACAACCTCCAAACCCAACCGCCTCCCTGTGTCCTGCTGATCCTGTGTCCTGGGGGCTTCCCCGCCACAGGCTGGCCTGTCTGTCCAGGAGCTTCTCCCCACTGACCCCATCTGCCGAGGCTCGACCAGGAGATGCTTAAAGAAGAAAAAAGAAGGAAAAAGCTTCCCATCAAGGCCCGTGGAGGCTGTCTTCTGCTTTGAGCCTCCATTTCCCCATCTAAGGGGAGGAGGGTGTGCATGGTCTCTCCCTGTGTCTCCTTTCTACCTGCTCCCACCCAACAGGTCCAGATCACCCAGTGAGATGGGATTTCAGATGCACTATGAACCTTTTTTGATGTGATTTGTCTCATATTGCTTCTCTGAAATTCATGTTTCACTGGGCACCCAGGGTTTCCATCTGGGAAGCTCCTAGCACCCCGACAGGCACCCCTGGCCCCTCTGCATTCTTGCCTGCAACTCGGCAGCAGTGAAGTGAAGCCCTGAACCCAGGGGTTGTGAAGCCCCATTAGGACAGCAAGACACCCCACGGAGAGTCTGGTGCTCTGGGGAACATGCAGTGGGGAGGGGCACAGGGTCAGATCTGTCATGACTGGACCATGATGGGTGCACTCTAAAGCAAATGCAGGCCACCTCCCCCATGGGGACGGCCCCCATCCAGTTCTGTCAGTGCAGAAGGAAGGGAACGTAAGTGGGCAAGAGCCTCAAAGCCCATTGACCCCAGGGGGACAGAGCAAACACAGTGGTGGGGGGCTGGGCAGAAAGTGCCTCCAGGAGCAGACTCTCCGTGTGTCTCCATCACTGGACAGCACTGCCCTGTGGCACTCGCAAGAGTGGCCTGTCCCCACCAGCCCCAGGCTGGGACTTACCCGAACTGGGAGCCGGCCCCCACGGTGCTGTAGGTGAAGGCTCGCTCACTCTCCCGCACCTTCTGGGACAGCAGGCTGGTCAGCGCAGGGAAGTAAACCCCTGGAGCAGGTGGAGAGGGGAGGGGCCTTGTGGAGCTGTGTCCCAAGCCAGGTGGCCCACGAGGCCCACCAGGGCAGCAGGTCGAAGCATGAGAGATGGGCTGGAAGGACCAGGGGCCCTGGGTGATTGTCCAAGCCCAGGTCTCCTTCCTCCTTGCATCACTCCCGGCACAGTGGATCTGGGCTTTTCCTGACACTCGGCCAAGGAGACACTCAGCTGGGGCGGTTGGGGGTGGTGTGGAGGGGGTCTACGCCGGCTCTCAAGGCCACAGGGCTCCAGAGTCCTGGCACCGACATGGGGGATCACGCACACACATGGCAAGTGCACACACTAACACACACAGTGCATGGATGTGAGACCTGAACAGCCTTGAGGGACCACAGTGCCGGTCCTGGCTGCGACACTGCCCTGTAGCTATGGGATATGTCACTACAGGGAGGTGGGGGGGGGGGGCCGGGGGGGCAGCTCGGGGCCTCCCTGCACCTTGCATTGCAACTTCCTGTGAAGCTATAATTATTTCAAACTCTAGTTTTGGAAAGAAAAAAAAAAAACTCTACTGGGGCCTGCAACTGTTGCCTGTTACACTGGGTTTTTCTCCAAAAGCACCCAGGAGAAGCCAGGACATGGCCCCCACTTCTGCCTGCACCAAGTGCTGGTCACCCAGGGTGAGAATTGCCCCTAGACCCCTGGTCTTTTCACTGTAACAGGCCACACAGAGAAGTCCTTCTGTCTCCTAGGAGGATGGGGAGAAAACAGCTGAGCTGATGGCCACCCAGCCGGGTGCCCAGTGGGCAGCCCCCAGCCAGGTGTCACACAGCTCAGTCCTGCCTCAGCTGCAGGACAGTACTAGCCACGGTCACGTGGGGTGAGTTGGAAGGAGCGCAGCTGCTGGACTGCCTGGAGCACGAGGACCACCTGTAAGCTGGGCTGATAGGGCTGATCAGGAAGCAGGCAGAGGCCCTGGGATCCTGGCGGTGTGGGCTGGAAACAAGCCTACCCCTGGCCTGGGCTCTGGGAAGCGGGAGATATGGTAAGGAAGGGGGTGTATCCTGTCAGATGTCAGGCTGGGGTAGGGCAGGAGCTCAGAAATTCATCCCACCCATGGAGGGAAGGCGTGAGACCCTGCCACCAACCACCCCCCCGCCCCCCAGAGGTCTTTGAGGAGGCCTCTCTCCAGAAGCGTAATGTCCCCAAAGCATGAGACCCAGAGATCTTGGGAACGTTGGTATCCCTCTTCCCACTGGCCCAGGCAGTGTGGGGTGTGGCCTCCAACTGGGCACATCCCCGTGGTGGAATTGACAGCACCACGAGGCAGCCTGGTGGCCACCAGATCCCTGGAGCAGACTTTGTGGCAGGAGGACATGTGACATTAGAACGTGCCAGCCAGCCTGTGAAGTGACTCTAGAAAACAGAAAGTGCTCGGGTGCCAAGGCATCAGCGCACAGACAAACACCGGTGCAGGGGTGTGAGACAGAGCTGGCTGCGCGCCAGTGGGAATGGTGCTCCACTGACCGCCTGCCCCACCGGGCGTGGCCTCACCAGCAACAGCCTTGGGTGCTGATGTACCCGCTGTGATTTGAGGCAGACTTTGAGGCATACCATACACAGGCCCCCACATGAGGACACGTACGCTCACTCAGGAGCACCTGCCTGAACACACTCCCATACGCACTGGTACACACGCACACACACACATGTGCACACAATCCCTTGCTCTGCTGTGCTTGGGCCCCCTACCTTGGAGCAAGCCGGTGAGGATTCGAGAGAAGGTCATGAAGGCCAGGTGGGCGCTGCCAAGGTGTGCAAGCAGGGGAGTGGCCACGGTGATGAAGCCCCAGGCAGAAGCCGAGAACAGGATGACCTTCTCGCCGCCGATCCTGCAAGGGGGAAGAAAGGGTGGCCATGCAGAGCCGTGTGGCCAGGTTGCAAGGATGGGCTGGACTAGGAGATCCTGCTGAGGAGGGGGCAGGGTCCCTGCCTGCCAAGCATCCCGAGACAGCTGAGTGCTGGCCCAGCCCAGCCTCACTTGGACCTCGGGTCTCCCAGTGCCTACATTCCCTTCCTAGGAGCCTCCTCCCCAAGCCTTGCCTGGGGGGCAGGGATTACCGGTCCCCCAGGTGGCCGCCCACCACCTGAGTCAGGCAGTAGCCCCAGAAGAAGCTGCTGAGCACGACGCCGGCCTCTTTCTTGTTCCAGCCGAAGTCCTGGCTCATGGAGGCGGCGCAGACAGGCATGCTGACGCGGGCGCAGTAGAGCAGGCACGTGCCCAGCAGCAGTGTCCCTGTCCATACCTGGCACTCGGGCCTGGGGAGAGAGAGGCTGATGTGAGGGACAGCTCAGCCACCTCTTGAACGCCCACCTGTCCATGTCTGGTGACTCCTGGGAGGAACAGGCAGATGCTAGAAACGATGCATGAGGTCCCTGAAACAGTGGAGGTGGGAGCACGCGGTGGCCAGTGAGGGCAGGTTAATAAGCCGCGGTGGGGGAGATCCGGTGCTCCAGGACACGGGGACTCGGTTTCCACAGACCAAGTGTAACCCGCCAAGTGGGCAACGGGCTGGCAAGAGGACCCCAGTTGAAGCGGGGGGTGGGTAGGAGCAGTGCCGTGGCCCCTGCAAGGCCCCCAGGAAAGCTGGGTCTGCTCAGCAGGGGACCCAGGGGAAAGTGGTGTGAGGTGGCGAGCATGCTGTGGAGGCCAGAGGCCCCTTGGAGGAGCCTGAGCAGCAGGGAGGCAGCCCCGACCTCCTAGGAAGGTTGCCAGACAATATCCATAGGGGACTGTCCTCCAAACTCCTGGCCAGCACTTCTCAATTATCAGTCACCAAATCAGGAGAAGCCAGAGACACGAGCCCAGGGGCTCAGCGCCTATGGGACCCCGGTCCAAGGTGGGGTGGGAAGAGGCATCCCAGAACATCAGGGAGAAGTGCAGGACCCAAGCAAGTGTGGCTTGGTGGCAGTACTGTCCACGGCAGTCCACGGACAGTGACAAATGGACACTGATCTGGGATGTGAAAGGGGAGCTCTGGTGCAGAGCACAGGGAAGTCTTTACCGGCTTCATGGTAGTTCTGTAAATCTGTGCGTGCATACTAAGTCGCTTTAGTTATGTCCAACTGTTTGAGACCCTACTTTGGGACTATAACCTCCAGACTCTTCTGTCCATGGGATTCTCCAGGCAAGAATACTGGAGTGGGTTGCCAGGCCCTCCTCCAGGGGATCTTCCTGATCCAATCTACAATTGTTCTTAAAGATGAGACGGGGGTGGTGGGATTTTTAAATGAGAGAGAGAAGAGCCTCAGTGCCCTTTCTGTGGGGGGAGGGGGAGGGCACCACTAGTGACTTGTGATGTCTTTGTACAATGTGGGGACATCCCCTGCAGGGGTCACAGTAGTGGGGAGTTCAGGAGTGGGGGAGGCCTTGAGGCAGCCTTGGGGTGCCTTGGGGATACTGCATACACCTGGGCTCACCTGCCTAACTGGGGCAAGGGTTCTCCTGGGGCAGGGGTGAGGTTGGGGGGTGGGGGAGTGAGATGCTGTTCAGGTTGTGGGGAGGAGACAGGGCAGAGGCTTCAAGTCTGCCCCCTCGGAACCCCCAGGCCTGGCGGAAAGGGGCCAAGGCATCAGTGCTGTAAGGCCTTGGGCAGGCTACTGGGCAGGCAAGGTCGGCAGGAGTGCACGGGCAGTTCTCAGAACAGTTCAGTTCAGTTCAGTCGCTCAGTTGTGTCCGACTCTTTGCGACCCCATGAACCGCAACATGCCAGGCCTCCCTGTCCATCACCAACTGCTGGAGTCTACCCAAACTCATGTCCAAGAGAGGGAATTCCTCTGTGGTCCAGTGATCAGGAATCTGGGGTGGGGGCTCGGGGGTGGGAGGTGGGTTTCAACCCCTGGTTGGGAAACTAAGATCCCACAAGGCATGCAGTGGTGTTGCCAAAAAAAAAAAAAAAAAGGAACAGAGGATGCCAGGGACCTCAAACCTGGGAGATGAGCCAGGACCCTGGAGTCTCACCCTTGCGCCCCAAGCCCATTCAAATCTTTGAACCCCTGTCTGGACCTGGCGGGGGCTCCCTTGGCTGCCTCGCTGGGCATTGACCTGAAAATGGGAGAGGGGCCAAGGACGGCAGAAGCTTGGACTCCATCTGCGGACACGGGGGCAGATCCCCTCCCTGTGGCATCCCCCCAGGCTGAGGCTGCCTTGGAGGACAGTCCAGGGTGAGGCCAGGACCGGCCCTGGGAGGGCCGGAGCCCTTGCCTGGACGCCTCACAGGAGTAAGAGACCTCAGAGGCCCTCAGTGCAACTTTGTGCCCTGAGCCAGTGGGTGTCACGCGCACCAGGAGCCTGGGAAATGGGCACGATGGGCCATGTCCATTATCTCCAGGTCATGGCCACTGCCACCTGGGGCAAGTGGGGGACACGGGCCTAGCCACTGGGCCTCCTGAGCTTCAGTTTCCATGGTGAAGACGGGCTCATTCCCCTGACGCCTGTCTCCTTCACAGGTCAGTGACTAGCAAGGTGACTGCCAGCACTCGAAGCCTCAACAAGGAGCCATTGACTGGGGGGGGTGGGGCTGGGGGAGGCTTGGCAACAGCATCCACCTCCTGCCAGCATTTCTCCCCCAACCCCATTCCGCTCACCCTGCAACTTAGTGCACTTTCCCACAGGCTGGGAAACGAGATGGGGAGCCTTTCTGTGTCTCAGGCTTGCAGAGGCCCTGGGTAGGGGGAGGCTTAGGGCGACATCATCCAGCTGCTGCCCCCACAGCTGGAGGTTGTGGGGTCCTGCAATCCCACCAGTGGAGACAGACCTCTACTCAAGGGGACTTGAGGGGCATAAGCCCAGCCTGCTTCCCCAGAGGGTCATGTTTGCCAGTCTGGGAATTACTGTCCAAAGTGCTGTTAGCTCTGGATGAAGGGAATGGTCTGATGTGATGAGCAACTCTCCCAAGGAGACACTTGGGTGCTACTCTGGGCCCCAGCCTGACTGGGGGAGCCCCCCTTTCCCTGGACCTCAGTTTCCCCGGGTGCACTGGATCACAGATTTCATGCTGCGTCTCTGGTCTCTAGGTGCCCTGAGGAGAGGCAAGGATGGGGCTCCTGGGCAGCATTCTGTGACAATTTACATTTTATATTACAGCTTTCTATGAGTCCAGTGGGAAAGTGTCCCGTGCTGGAAGGCCCGCCGTTCTGCACTCCCAGGAGCCATCCACTCGACTGGTTGGCGGCAGGTGCCCCCTTGGAAACTGCCTAGTGACCCTCAGTGACCAGGGAGAGGCCATCGTGCCCCCACCTTCCTTCCTGGTTGGCAAAGTGTGACTGGAATGACTCAGAAGTGGGGATAGCAGCGCAGTGGCTAATGGGGCAGGTCTGGCGGCTGCCCCTCTCTCGAGAGGCGAAGTGGGGGCAGAACCCCACAGGGCAGGTTGAGGACTCTCCTGGGGCCTAGTGGCCCCAAATGGTAATTTTCTTGACAGAACCAGACTGTGAGTGGGGTGTGGGGGTAGGACAGGGGAGGGGCATCAGGAAGGCCAAGGAGACCACAGGAAGCACTGGCTCAGCAACCCCAGAGGAGCTCAGGGACTGTCTCCCCTGGGGCTCCGACCGTGGAAATGATGCCTCCAGTCCCCCCTCTTGCCCCCACTTTCCCAGCCTGGCACGGCAGGCCAGCTGGCAGGAGCAGGCAGAGGGCTGGTGAATGCAGGTCCATGAACCTCAGAGGTTGGCGCAGGGTGACCTCCCCAGCCTACAGGTGAGCCCTGCGAGCCCAGGCGCAGGGGAGCAGGGCTTCTGACTTCCACGAACAGCCACAGCCGGAAGGTGCCTTTAAAAAGGAAGCTTTGTTCCTTTCTGTGGCCAAAGCTATGAAGGGTCACCTGCATAGATGGGACCGCGCCCCCAGCACACCTGCCCCTCCTTTGGATGCAATTTGCCAGCACTCCAGGAGCCTGGGTCTGTTTGCTCTCTGGGTGGGAAGTTCAGTTGGAAACCGGGGAAAGCCAGCTGAGACTGGCCTACTCTGGAAGGCTGGCAGGGCACCGAGAGGTCAGGAAAGGCATCAGCTTCCAGACCACCGGTTGGCCCTGAGCTTAAGGCGCCAGAATGGGGACCCCCACAGAAGCTGGGGAGCCGGGTGCTATGGGCTTCCTCCTAGGGCCCTGGAGGACCTGCAGCCCTGTCCCTGACCTGGAAGGCAGTGCCGCTGGCCCGGCGAAGGGACATCCTCCACAGGTGCTGGGGACACAGAACCAGCAAGTCTGCTGGGGCAGGCGACCCAGATGTGGCAACTGATCAGAACGCCAGACCCAGAATCCTGGTCTCTGGCAGGGCTTGCTGGGAACACGTAAGGTCACGACAGGATCAGCCGTGAAAAGTCTGAAGACCTTCATCCCCTCACTCTGCCCAGTCCTGAGTCTCGTCCATGCCCCCAACTTTTCTAGAAACTTCTGCTTCCTGCCAAAGGCCCCCATGCCTGAGAAGCACCCATAGTTGAGCAAACACGAGGTCACGTGGACCCTTGATTCAGAAAAGGGAACTGTGCTTGCTGCTGGGGACAGAGGGCAAGGGCCAGAGAGAAGCAGGGCTGAGGCTGCCGGCTGCCCTGTCAGGTATGTCCCTAGGGAACGGCCCTGCCTCTGGGTGGTCCACACGGCAGTCAGCAGCCACAAACAGTTGCCACAACCCTTTGTCATAGTTCTCATCACCTTTAACCACACAGGGTGTGAATGATTCCACCCAGGACCCCGATGCCTGCCTGGAGGTGCTCCTTTCCAAACCAGGCAGGGAGGGAAGGAGGTGGTGAAGACAAAGCCAGACTGTTACAAAGCAACAGGACTCTCTAGAAGCTCCAGCCCTCTGCCCAGCTGCCTGCAGAGCTCCTGTCACTTGGGTTGGCTTCTGGGTCAGGGCTCCTGGGTCAGCTCCAGGGAGGAGGCCTCGCCTAGACAACCAGCATGGTGGGGAGGGAGCAGGTGAGTGGGAGGCAGGTACACCCAATGGGTAGCCCTCCTGGGCACCTGGCACCTGGTGAGTGATTTGGGCTCTAGAGCTCCCCTGTCCCTGGGCCCTGTACCCGGGGAGCCCCTGGCTCCTCAGGTCTTCCTGTGACTGGCTTTGGGAGGCTGGGGAAGGGGAAGGCACAAGCCAGGCCCACGGGGATGCAGAAGTGGAGATGAACCGGCACTGGAAGCAGGGCCAGTTCAGGGGAGGCGGGGGGATGTCAGGGGAGACAGGGCCTGACGTTCACTAACTTGGGGACCTCAGCCCCCCTAGAAGCGGAGGGGGTCCTCTTGCTCCTGGTCACTGTGTGAGTCATGCTGGGAGGTGGAGCCCCCAGCCCAGGGCCATGACCTGCCCAAGGTCTCCCTGTACAGTGAACCCCCACCCCCAGGGGACCTTGTGTACATCACACAGCTGGCACAGGAAGGCAGGGGTCAGTGTCTGCTGCAGGTTCCAGCGTAGCCCCCTGCCCCCAGCCCACTGACTGCAAGCCTACAGGCGACCCTCGGGTGGGTGGGCATAGGTCGGGGCTGGGGCCTGTCAGTGTGTGTGGTCATGAGCTGGGAGGCCCTGCCCCCAGCCCTCCCATCCCACCAAGTCCCGACCTGGACTGCAGACGGGGCACTGGGGAACTGGGCCCTGGTTGGAAGGGAGGCGGCAGAGGTACGTGGCCCCTAGGCGGAGCAAAGGTGCCGCCGGCGGGAGCTGTCTCTGCCCAGGACGCCGGCACCCTCCCCTGACCATCTCCCGACGCACGCGGCCCCACCTGGACCACTGGGTGTCCTCGGCCGCGTCCCTGCGGGTCTCGTCCGGGGACGGCTGCATCGGGCGTGGACGGCGCGGGCGCAGCGTGTCCGGGGCCGCTCCCGCCCGGCCCAGCCACCGGGCAGCGCCGCCCAAGTCCACGTGTCAGTCCCAGCGGCGCTTCCGTCCGGCGCGCTCCCAGGACGTGTCGCCCCCGGACGGCCACCGCGGGGGGCGGGCGGGCAGGGCGGGGCCCGCAACTCGGTACCCGCCCCACTCACATCCGTCGGGGAGGCCTGGCCTGGCGCTCCCGCGGGCGGGGCAAACTCTTGCGCGCCCCAGGGCCTCCTCGCGGCCTCCGCGGACGTCCGGGACGGATGGCGCGGGCACTTCCCCTGCAGCCGGCCAGAAGGATGGGGCTCTGGAGGGGTTGAGCCGGCGGTGATCCTGGCGGGCAGCCTGCATGCCGTCCACACATGGGGGGCTCCTCACCTCGCAGGGCTGTGCACACCTCAGGTGAGAGTTGGGGTTGGTCTCACCCACTGCAAGGGGAGCAAGACTGGAAGGGAACCAGTTCCAAAATGGGTCTTTGAAGGTGGGCTCTGTCTGGCCCCGGGACCCTGGAGCCTCAGGGGGAAGCCTGGCGATCCAGAGCCTACAGAGGGGACCAAGTGTTCTCACTCCTGTCAGGTGCCAGGCCCTGGATCCTCGCTCTTGGGGGGATTCTCGTAACTTCAGAAGCCTTGACATCAAGGGGTGGTGGGCACAGCCACAGAGAGGCAGCAAGTGGACTTCTGGGCAATTCTGCTTCTCCCAGCTGCTGCCTCTTCACACCCACAGCCCCACCTCCACCCCACCACCCTGGATCCATCCCCTACATGGCAGCCTGGTGAACCTGGCCAGGTCACACCAGGAGGAGGCCCTCTGAACAAAACCTAAAACGCCCTACCTCTTGGCCTTGGCCTTCCCCTCCCCTAGCTCCTTCTGTGCAGCGGTGCCCACCTCAGGCCTGGCTTGCCCTGCTCCACACATGCTAGCAGCAGACGGCACTTCTTCCACCCATTTGATGCTCAATGGGACAGAAAGATGGTGTGGAGAGAGCAGTGCTCCCCCAAATAACCCAGGACTGAGGAAAGTGTGAGAATCCTTGCTAAATTCTACCTGGCAGCTCACTGCCACCCACTGCCCCAGGAGCTTTGATGGTGATTTTAAAAATTTATTTTTGGCTGCATCGGGTCTTTTTTTAAAAAAAAATCTATTTATTTACTTTAGGCTGTGCTGGGTCTTCGTGGCTACACAGGCTTTTCTCTAGTTGTGATGAGGGGGGTTACTCGTCGTTGTGGTGCGTGGGCTTCTCGTCGTGGTGGCGTCTCTTGTGAAGCACAGGCTCTAGAGCACGCAGGCTTCAGTAGTTGTGGTGCTTGGGCTCAGTAGTCATGGTTCCCAGGCTCTGGAGCACAGGCTCAATAGCTGTCGTGCGCTCACTTAGTTGCTCCGTGGATCTGTCAGGGATCCAACCTGTGTCTCCTGCATAGGCAGGTGGACTTTGAACCACTGAGTCACCAGGGAAGCCCTGCATTGAGACTCAGTTGTGGGATGCAGGATTTCTCACTGCAGCGTGTAGACTTCTCTCTAGCTGTGGCATGCAGGCTCAGCAGTTGCAGCACATGGACTTACTACTCACCCCACAGCCTGTGGGATCTTAGTGCTCTGGCTAGGGATCAAACCTGTGTTCCCTGCATTGGAAGGTGGATTCTTAACTACTGGACCACCAGGGAAGTCCCTGATGGTGATTTTATATGAAAACCTAGAGCCGCACCATGGGGGACATTTGTCATTTGCTTACCCAAAGCCCCTCTGCTCCTAGAGCTGCACATGAACAAAACACAGAAAGGAAACCGAGAGGGCAGGGAAGGGTGGCTTCTGCCATGGGATGGGCTGGGAAGTGTCCCTGCAAAGACCTGTGCATCAAGTCTGAGAGCAGAGAATGAGCAGGGCATGTGGGTGGGGTGGGCAGAGGCCCAGGGCAGCTTCCAGGACTGTAAGGAGCCTGGTGGGTGAGTAAGGGGACAAGAAGGGGGACAAAGCAGTGGGGAAGGGCAGGCTCATGGGTCTTGGTGGTCAGGTAGAGACCAGCCAGGGCTCTGACACTGGAAGCCCCAGAGGGTCACAGGATCACCCTGGCTGCCGTGAGGACCACTCAGGATGGCCAAGGCATAGGCAAGGAAGAACAGGCCACTGCAGTACTCCAGGCCCAAGGTGAGGAGGCTTTGGCTAGTGGGGAACAAGAGGTGGAGGGCTGCTCGGAATGCACAGAGGCCAATGGAGGGCCAGGGGTGAGCATCTGACCCCTTCCTGAGCCTCTGAGCTGGACAGGGCCATCCTCCATGAGGCAGATCTGGGTGTCAGCTAGGGCCACTAGACCACGTGTCCCAACCCGAGAGGAAGCCACGCTCACATTGGCAGCAGCTGGACACGCCTCCAGCTTCCTGTAACCTCTGAGGGATCTCATATCCAGCCAACCCACTGTTCCTGAGTTTCAAGGTGGACAGTGATCAGTGGGTCGTGTACAAAGACTAGCCCTGGCCCCCAATGCTGGTGACAGCTGTTCCGGCGGCGCCCACTGGTGTTGGGGCCTCGGCTCTTACTCGTTTGGGGCCTGTGCACCTTGCATGAGTTTTACTTCCAGAATTGCTCCCTAGATACACCACAAAGGACTCACTGCTATGTCGTGACCTCACCTTCCTCAGCCTCCAGACCTGTCCTTACTGCGCAGAACAGATGGGCTGCTACACCTGGTACAACTTCTGGTCAAGTGCAGCCCCGCTGGACCATGGCCTGGGTGTCCCTTGGGTCCTCGCCACCTCTGGCCCCTGTGCAGCCCAGTCAGCACTTGGGGAAAGCACAGACATCACGCTGCTTTGGGAAAGCTGCCCACCATGTGCTTGCTCTGCATGTCTGTCTTCAGGGGGCATCCTGGCTGGACGGCAAAGCCAGCCTTGCAGTCACCTGGCATTTCAGTCTGCGACAGGACCCATCCCAACCAACAGCTGCCTTTTCTAGAAGCTGGAAACCTTGATTCAAATAACAAAACACAGTATTTCTCATATGCCTTGCAATAATCCCTATGCTTCGGAAGAATCCAAACTAGGGGTCATTCCTCATGTGACTTTACAATATCAGGAACACAGAGCACCAAAATATTGTCACGTTTTATTTATTTCAAGGCACTTTCCACCAGAAAGTGTAAAAAAGAAGAAATAAACTACCCTGGTAAAACATCACATTTTAACAAACATGACAGTGAGATCCCAAATGAAATGAAGTAGAAAAATCGATATACTTAATGTTCATTACCTTGAAATGCTTGCTGAAAAAAAAAGACTGTAAAAGGAGTAAACAGAAAAGTACAAAGCTGCCCCTTTAAAGATTTCCAGCCCATGGGGAAGGAACCACTCTCTCTGTACACAGGGAAAGAACCCAACGGCACCATCTGAATTCTTCACATCTCACTGGCACCCAGCTCATATGGGTCTTCACACTCACTGGTCAAGCCCCTCACTGACTAAATGATGAACAAGCCAGCAGCACTTCTCTTAAGCATTCGACACTTCCTACACGTGACAGGCCCTCCACAGGTCCCCATAGTTTATGGATGATTCTTATCCAGTAATATACATCTCAAACGCACTATTTTGAAAAATGTCAGACTGATTGTATGTTAATGATGCACATAAATTATCTTATATACACTAATAGTAAAGGATAGGAATATGCTGAATTACTTCGTGCTTTCGAGAAGTGTAATTTTACTTCAACTTCCCTAATTTTTTTCTTCAGCTTCTGCTGCATTTAACTATCACCTGAAGATCAAAGGCCCCTTTCTCCCTACTTTTATTCCCAAATCTTAAGAGGAAATGATCATACAGAAAGGTCACATCTGAGTTGATGACTGAGACAAAGCTGAAGCTCATCACTTCCGGGGGTGAGCAAAGGACCCCTCCCAGTGTTCACAAGGTCCAAAGGGCAGCTCTAAGGGCCAGTCCAGGGCCTGAGGGTCTCCTGATGATCTACAAAGACCTCAGCGCTTTTGCCTTTGCTCTGTGACTGGGGAGGGAAAACTCTGCCTGAAGCTGTACCCACTGAAAACCAGTGACCTGCAGCCTCCAAGTGCAGCCCGAAGTGAGTGGGGAGAGGAGCTGAAGCCAGAGACCCTGCGGGACAAACACTGAGTGTGTGGGGATGTGACCGAGACGCCCTACAGCCGGAGCAGACCTGACCTCCCCAAAGACCTACCCAGCCGAGCACCAAGGCCAACGGACTCTCCAGATTCGTCTGCTGATGGCGTGCATTTCTGCGGAGCCCAGGTGCCAGCACAGCCCACCCTGTGGGAGGGATCAGGTGAGAACTGAATCCCAGCCACACAGGTGCTCCCACCAGAGGATGTGTGGGGGTCACCAGCCCCGGGGAGCTCTGCACGCCAGGGCCCCTCCACCTCCACCAGCCTCACTGAGGGCTGGCAGCTCTGCACTGGCACCCTGGGCCACCTGCCCCAAACCCCAACACCCGAGCCTACACTCAGGACTCACTGACGGCATTGGCACCAGGCAGGGGACAGACATGAGGGAATAGGAGCTGGACGTCTGCCAGACTGGCTGACAGAGTGAGAGGCAGAAGTGCGGGTCACAGAGCCCACTGCACCACAGCACATGCCTGGCACCATCACATGTCACCGGGAGCTGCCCCTTTCTGGCTGTAGGTACCAGAGTGTCACTACGGTCACCCTGGGGAAGACACCCCAAAAGCAAAAGTTGTGCTCGAGATGATGAACACTTCTGAGAGACCACTGTGGTCATTCTTGAAATTAAGGAGAAACCTTTATTTTCAACAAAAGTGCCCAGGAGAGATGGTTCATTGATCCACTAGGAAAGAGTCTCTCACCACTTACAGCACCAAAATATATATTTAAAAAATTAAAAAACACACAGCCCACCCCACATACACACACGCACACACCCATCTCCCCCAAAGCCACACGACCCAGACCAAACAGGAAGACAACCAAACTTAGTGCCCTTGCACAAAAGAAGTCTTTGAATTGGGATTTACAAATTCATATAGTCTTTCCTATGAAAAAACAAGAATAAACCAAAAACCAAAGAGGGAAAGAAAACACTTCTACATGAAGGCCGGCCGAGATGGGGGGAGGAGGACATACTGCCCTCCTGGATGCTGACAGAGCGAGACGGCCATCAGTGCTGCCCAGTGCTCTGGGCGGGGCCTCAGGTGGGCTAGCAGCCCTAAGATGAGGTGCTTTTATGAGCTCAAGTGCCCAGAACGCTGAGCACAGGCCATGGGGCAGTCCTTGCCGGCCTTCCAGAAGAGACGGTATCTTGCACTGGGAGTTTTCCAGTGCTTAAAAGGGCCACTTTTCCCTTTCAAAATGATGCTGGGTCAAAAACAAAACAAAACACACAAACAGTAAAAGAAGGGAGAAGAGAGTTCTCTGCTGCCGTAAAAATCTTCAGTCCCAGGTGGCGCCCGCGGGCCCAGGGCCATGCAGCGGGGCCCCACACAGACTACTTGGGCTCCTCAATCACGCCTTTGCTGAGGTCTGTCATTTTAGGGTATTTTACTTTCTTCTGGTCCAGCTCATTCTGAGCCCAAAGGAGTAATTTCAGCAACTTTGCCAGCTTGGGTGTTGACTCACGATTCTCGTAATCTAGGACAGCTTGGTTCACTTCACTCCACACCTAGAAAATGGACAGCCAATAAAAACCACCTCACACACAGAGCACCTGTGAAAAGGATCCATTATAAGATGCATCTTATATATCTTCAAAACCATTTTTACATGAGAGGCTGGCTACTTATTTAAACAAACACGAAGCCTGTGACCGGCGGGTACTGTGGGGATATAAAACACAGTCCTTGCCCAAAGGGGCACACGGTATGGTCAGCAGATGTCACATCCAGCCTGGGCATGAGGGAACTGGCAGGGAGGAGACACCAGTTCCACCCAACAAGCCCTAGGAGGACACCTGATGCGGACCCCAAGGACACCCTCCTTTCAGGGCAGTCAGGACAGTGGGGAGGGGACTGCGGTCGGGGAGCTGCCCTGCTGGTGGGAACACAGAGGCCGTGACAGACAGTGCAAAAGTATCCAAAGCAAGTGTGGGATTTTCATCAAAAGATACTTGGAACATCCGTTCCTAAGAGTCTCCACACAGTAAGCCAGCTCAGATTAAAAAAAAAAAAAAAAAACAGGCAAAGAGGCTTAACTATCATTTAAGGGTCTCCACACCTTGGGCTCCTAGTATGTCACAAGTAAAGTATGGGGCCCTCCCAGCAGTGTCCCGGTCACACCACACACACCACCCCATTTCTTTGGAAATCCTGCCCCGAATATCCACAGAGGGTGTGGACGGAAGCCCTCTGGAGCCCACCTTCTGCCTCTGCATCATGTTGAGCAGGTCTCCGAAGGGTGAGTCCTCAGGGTTGTCAAAGGCCAGCAGGGCCAGTGTGCGCTCCATCTCGGTCAGACACTCGCGGCTTTCCTCACCCTGCTCAGCCAGCTGGGTCTGCGCAAACTCCAGCGCTGCCTCTGTCTCCCGCTGGCGGATCAGCTCGATCAGGTGTTGTTGCTGGTTGGGGGCCAGGCAGACAGGGTGAACAACTTGCGCCCAGCCAGCGACACCCCCCACCCCAGGGCTGCACCTGCTTCTTATGAAAAGGGCCTCTCAGAGGACAGAGTTGTTGAGTACTCCAAGCTCCTGACTTTGCATTTTTAAAGCAAGAAACAGCTTCTGAGATAGATGGCAGAGCAGCTAACTTAAACCCCTTTCCTCGTCAATTACAGCAACATTCTAATGAAATTAGCCTCATTACCTCTCAATGACAGCAAACAGCCGTCCCCAAGCTTTTTGGAAAAGGGATCGGCTACCCACTCCAGTATTCTTGCCTGGGTAATTCCATGGACAGAGGAGCTTGGCGGGCTACAGTCCACAGGGTCACAAAGAGTTGGACATAACTGAGTGACTAACACGTCCATTTGCCAAGCTTTTTGCCACCAAGGACCTGTTTTGTGGAAGACAATTTTTCCTCGGACTGGGGTAGGGCAGGGATGGTTTGGGATCACTCAAGCAACATTACGTCTATTGTGTCTTTTATTTCTAATGTAATACTGCCTCTGACCTGATAGGAGGTATCGGTCTATGGCCCCGAAGTTGGGGATGGCTAACATGAAGAACCTTAATTCATCAAGTGTCCACAAGCAACTCACTTGCAGATGGAAGTAGAGATAGCGGTTTGTGTCCAGCAGCTCTGGGTGGAGGCTGTTGATGAGCGCAATGGCCTCCTGAATCTGGCCTTTCAGTATCATCTCGCGGATTTTGATTCGCTCGTCAAGTGTTTCTAGATCAACACTGGGTTCAATCCCAGATTCCATTCGAAACTTCTCCGCTGCCTCCTTAAAGCCCTCTGGAAAAGAAAACTACCTTCACTGCTCGGAAAATCGGCAAGATACTAACACCAGGGCTTTTTATCTCTAGAAAGCCCGTCCTCTGTGAGTGAAAACCTCTAGTAAGAACTGCACTTTCTTGGGATGTGGGATTAACACCTCTGCAACTTACCAGCTACACTTCCTTTCCTTCCACCTGCCCGCCCCCACACCGGCTCCAACTTCCAGTCAGGGGAGGATGGGCGTTGAGGCCCCCGCACTGAGGTCCAGGTCTATGTGGAGAAGCTGCCCACCTGCTCCAGGGGCAGCATGGTACCCTCCCACTGTGAATGAGTACACAGTTTCTTCAATCTCAGAGACTGATGGGGGCCGAGGCCACTGTGAACTCCAGGAAGGAGACTCACTTCCTGGAGACATGTGGGTTTTCTCACCTCTGCAGAGCGACCCTCTCCTCCACAGGGTCAGGAGGATGGGGTGTTATCACAGAGCACTTGCATTTCCTTCCACAGGCATTCCCCCCCTCCCCCCGCCCCCACCAACCCTTCTTCTTTTGACTTGGACACACCTTCTGAAACAGTCTAGTATCATTTACCAAACTGGTCAGAAAAGATTAATTACTTGGACTTTAAATGTACTTTTGCACATTGTTAATGATGTAGATCAACTGCAAACATGTCAAAGGCTAAGAAATAGGTTTTTTCTTTAGGTCTCAGAGACCTGGAATCATGATTTCATCTCCAGAAGAGGACATCTCTTTAAAATGGTAGTTACAAGTTTGTTACAAGAGCACTGTGTTTCCATGATGCCTGAATGCAACCTAACTTTCAGGACCCTCCAGTGGTAAAGTCCTGCTCGTGAGCCCAGAAAAGAAGAATGGTGCCCAAGAGGCAGCACCCATAGCACAGCCCTCACCTGTGACCAAGTAGTTCATGATGAGACGGTTCATGTCTGCTCGTTGGACATGTAAGTTATTGAGCTTTTCCATCCACTCATCCTTTGTGATTTCATCGGGTTTTTCTGTGTAACTCATTCTGATTTATTTCTACAGGGAAAAAAAGTAACATTATAAGAATTGGTGAAGAATTCTCACAATTGTGATCATTCAGATATAAACACAGCGACCAGGAACCAAAGGGTAGAGAGAGGGAAAATACTTAAAATGTGGAAAACAGCACATGCAGAGGGCCTGAGACTCAAACACAGGCTCAGGGACCAGAGAGAAGGTTGCGGGGTTCAGAAGGCAGGATGAACATGAGGAAGAGCCAGGAGTCTGAGGACCAGGAGGTCAAGAGGTCAGTCCAGGTCAGATGAAGGCCCTCCAGGCCCAGTAGCAATCTATTAATAGATGGACGCTCCTCTAAGCACAGGGTGGCATGGAGAGGTACAAGCTGAAGATTCACCTGCTATGATGTGTGTGCTCAAGACAAGCCATCTCGCACACTCTCCAGGCTGACAGAAATGAAGCAGCCTGACAACACCAAGTGCTCACACAGATGTGTGTGGTCTCTTGAGCCCCTTTACCCTGTGGTCAGAACGGACTGCACAGCAACACACTCAGCACCACTCTGCAAGGCTGTGCATATGTGCTCTGCTCCTAGCCGATGGCTCTTCTGCTAGCCAGGACCCCGAAAAACAACCTACTGTGTCCCAGACACAGACAAGCCTGTGCTCAGAGTCACTGTTCAGGATGGCAACACTATAGAGACTGCCCACCCAGGAGTTAGTCAACAGCAGCAGGGACAAGCAAACAATGGTTCATAGGACTGTAGTCCTAAAGGACCAAAGCCCTGGGGCAGACCAGTTTCTGACTTCAGAATTGTTCAGGTTGTACAAAGACTATTTGGTACACGTATCACAAGACATCCTCCCAGGGGTCTGTGGCAGCACCCCATGATTGGACATGACTGCTTCAGTGAAACGCATGAGAATCACACCCAGTGCAACAGAAGTTACTAAATAGCTTTTGCGGGGTCAGGTTCTACCATGAAATCAATTAAAAACAAGACCAAAAACTTTTGGTTTTCAAAGTTTTGTAGATTTTAGGGCCACTGACTGTATCAATGGAACAGAATTTACCAAAGCAGTTAAAATACATGAACAGGCCCACACAGGGGACTTAGAAACCAGCTGCATGAAGAGAGCAAGTTGCAGCAGAGACCCAAGGGCAGCAGTTTTTTAAAGAACAAAAACAAAACAAGTTATACAATTTTTACTTAGTAGTAAATACATTCATAGCAAAACCCATTTGTCATTTTTTCAAGAGCATGAACCCTGAAAATCAGGAGGTGGTTACCACGGGAAGGCGGCCCTGGGAGCCCCAGCAGGGGTGTCAGGAGGGGTGGTGAGCCTACCCACTGTCCACTTCAGTTTTATCCTTTGTAACTGACATAGATATTGTGGATATTACTTCATATAAAGCAAAGCACATGCTCAATTACCTCAATAAATAAAAGCAATTTAAAAGATGGCTCTGGTTTCCCAGTGGACATGGGATGACTGTGGGGTGGTGAGCACGAAGAGCTGAGCAGGAAGACCAGTGAGGAGCCACCCAAACAAGAGGACAGCAGTGGAAGAACCAAGAGCACAGCCCACAAGACTATGTGGACTGAGCAAACGGGCCTTGCTGCTGGACCCAGCGGGAAAGTATAAAAGAAGATTCATGGACCATGGAGGGGTTTCAAGCTTGAGACCTTGGAGACTGGAGTCCCAAATGAGGAAAGACTGGGAGAAGAACAGGTCTGAGGAGTCGGGCGAGTTTGGGGTGATTATCAGACCCACAGTAGGAGAAGTCAAGCAGGCACCTGGATTACAGGTCCCCAGTTGGGCGATGGAAACATTAATTAGGGCAATGTCCACCACAAAATGACTGAAAGCCAAGAGTTCACCAGAGATCGCCCAGGGAGACAGGGTCTGTGGGGAAGCAGAGGGGAGCAAGATAAAGTCCTCGGTCACGGGGGGATGCCATGCCCAACTCTGATCCGCCTTAGAGAGCTTGTCAGAGACAAAACCAAGAGGCCGTTCCTCACACAAGGTCATTTCTCTAAGCTGCGGCCACTAGCGCAAACTCTCACTCATGGGCGACAGAGCAGTACTGAAAAGTTAACAAGTTTGAAGAACCGACCCATTCTGTTTTGTGCAGGAAAAACTGAGCACTTAAACACCCCACAAACAGTACGGACGGCGAGGAACCCTTCGCCCCACGAGCAACGTCCTGTCTCGGCAGCTCAGTGTCTGCTCGAATGCGGTCCTGGTGCAAACAGTTCCCGCCGCAGACCTGTGCGACTTGTGGAGAACTATCACCTCCCAGCAGGCGTCGCCGCCCCTCAAAACACGCTCCATCAACAACAAACACCGAGTCCACGCCCGGACTCCGCTGCCTTAGGAAGAAGAGACAGTTGGACCTGGAAACTCTTGAGGGCGCCGCCTCCCCCGAGAACGCGGCCCGAGGACACCTGCTCGGACGTCCGAAACCGGCAGGCCCCCTGCACGGTCTTTCGGCGGGCGCAACCTCGCAGCCCGGTCAGCCTCCTCACCGGCCCGCCTCGATCCCTCCCTGGCCACGACCCCAGTCCGGCCCTCCGCCTCCCGGCCGCCGCACTCCGGCGGGGAAGCTAGGCCCGGCCGCCTGGGCCCTCCGCGGCCATCTTACCGTGCGGATCCCGCCTGCCGCGCTGCGCGGTCTCCGCGGCCGCTCGAAGGGCCGGGCGGGGCCGGGGGGAAGGAGGGGGAGGTGGCGGCGCAGGGGTCTGGGAGGCGGAGGCGGGGGCCGCGGCGGAGGCGGAGGCGGGGGCGGGGAACGGGAGGGCAGACACACCGGCGGCCGCCCCCTTAGACACTTCCCGCGAGATCGCGAGATCGCGAGTCGGCAGCCAATCAAGTGCCTTCACGAGGGGGCGGGGTGCGGCGGCCGCCCGGAAACGCGGGACTCCAGCTTCCGTCCTTGCGCAGAACTCCCTTCACGGCGCCTTCGCTCTACGGATTGGCGCGAGAGTCAAAAGGCATCGGCTGGCTCTGGGTAAGATGGCCGCCGTGGAGGCGTCGTTGTAGGGTAACTTCGCGCCGAGACGGCGACGTCTAGACTGAGGCGAAGGTTCCAGCGTCCTTCCCGTCGTTAGTGTAAGCCCAAGGGCATGAGGCGGGAAGGGGGTACAGGCGCCGGTGCTCCGCGCAGCCCCGAGGAGGGGACCTTCCCGACCCGGTGCCTGCCTTCGCGCAGGCCCGGGAGGAGCAGCCCGAGCGCGGACGGCGGGAGCTCTCGGTTCCGACGGTTGGGGTGGGCTCCGGGGCACGCGACCACGGTGGGGAGCGCACACCAGCCCGCTCCAGAACAAGTCTACAGGGCCAGACCTGCCCTCAGGGAACCTCCCAGGGGCCCGGCGGTCTTTCCCGCCCGTGGTTCAGAATCCGCGCTCAGGTTGGGCGGGGACAGCAGGCCTGTGCAGCTGGGGCTTCGAGGTACTGCGGCTGCTGCTCGAGCGGGAGTGTCTTCCTGCCCTGCGGCCGGGGTCGCGGAGGCGCAGGAAGACATTAACGGTGTTACTCGGTTATTACTGTGCGTCCATGGGAGAAGAGTACAGATTACGTCAGAGCAAGGTCTCGTTTTCCAGGTCAGCTCAGTTCTGTCGCTCAGTCGTATCCGACTCTTTGCGACCCCGTGGACTGCAGCACGCCAGGCTTCCCTGTCTGTCACCAACTCCCGGAGCTTGCTCAAACTCCTGTCCGTCCAGTCGGTGATGCCATCCAACCATCTCATCCTGTGTCGTTCCCGTTTTCCAGTTGCTGGAGAGTCAATTTAAAAGATTTTAGAATCCTTCGGGAAGGAAATTAAGGGGAGCCCTTTATTCCATCCAATGAACTCCAATGTCTTCCTGTTAAAAGTCAGACTTTAGATGGTTTCGTGTGATTGCGTGGAAATGCAGTGGGACTTGTTGCAGAAAGTAAGTGCAATTTGGTAAACAGATTAGACAAAGACGACTAATTGTGGATATTTCTCGTCAGTGAACTGAGCTAAATCTGCAAGTCCAAAGCTTTGGCCCTAATCTATTTAAAATGCAAATGCAGTGTGTCTGCAATTACACCCTTTTCAAGCACTTAATCCTCTGAACAACTTTACACACCAGCTTTACAGTGGGCGAGGGGTGCAGATTTTTAAAATTCTTTTCAAGGGTGCACAAGCACAAATTCGGTGCCCTAAAGAGCTAGGGTGTTCCAGCCTAAAGAAGGTTCAGCTGCGCCTTTTCTGCGGGTCATAGATTAATGGCCCCTCAGCCCCAGAAGTCGTCTTGCTCCGCTTTAATTCTGTCCAGATACTGGCTTCCTGTTGCAACCCATACAGCAGGCAGGGTCATCTCTCTTGTCCCTGGCCCCCTCTTCACACCCATCAGCGACTCCCCAGTTGGCTGTGCAGAGTGAACATAGCTGAAAGCCAGCCTCAGCACCCTGCCCTTCCTCTGGGCTCTCAGGAGATGGGTCTGTGTGCAGCACTCCTAGGCCAGTGCCTAGGAATGGGAACACCATCCCAACAAGCAGGGTGTCGTCCTCTGCTTTGTGTTCCCCTGGTCCCTAAATGATCCCTTTGTTGTCTTCAGCACACCGTTCTATGTCACTGATGCCTGATGGTGTCACAGTTCTCCACCAACATGTGACCTTCACAAGAGCTGAAACTTCTAGTACGTGGCAGGGGTTCCATAGATACTTGTTGAGTATGTGGAGGAACAGATGAGTGAGTGAGGGTGAAGACCTGCACTAAAAGCTGTCACAGCAGAAACGGACAAAGGACGGGAAACAGTGGTCCAGGCGGAGTGAGAGCAGAGGAAGAAGTTGAGAATGGAAATTACACAGATCAGCAGTCCCTTATTTTAAAAATATTATTAATTTCTGGCTTCGTGAGGGTTTTCCCTAGTTGAGGTGTACAGGGTTTTCATTTCAGTGGCTTCTGTTCTTGCAGAGTGTGGTCTCTGTAGTGCACAGGATTAGTTGCCCTGAGACATGCAGGATCTTCCCAGATCAGGAATTGAACTGGTGTCCCCTGCATTGGCAGGCAGATTCTTGGCCTCTGAACCACCAGGGAAATTGAGCAGTTCTTTAAGGAGAGTTGTTAAGGTTTATTAGTTGTAAAGGAGCAAGCAAGAATTATTTTAAAATGAAATGTGTTTTGAGAATAAAATACACAGTGCCTCCTTTAATCAAATCCTGGACTATTCAACAACCAGGTGTCAGGCACATTTTACAGAACTGCAGTGTTTTGGAGGGTGTTTCTGTCTTACTCTTAAACCCTCAAAGCATGAAGTCAAACCCCTGAATGCTGGGGCCCTGCTTTCCAGGAAATTTGGCAAATCAAACCTGTTTCTTCAGGGTAAGGCATAAGCTGATAGGACATTGCTGCTCAGAATTGTTACGGGTTCTTGTTGTTGAGTTGCTAAATCATGTCCGACAGTTGTTGACCTCATGGACTGCAGCACACCAGGCTCCTCTGTTCTCCACCATCTGCTAAAGCTTTCTCAAATTCCTGTCCTTTGAGTTGGTGATGCTGTCTAACCAGTAATGGCTAGATGTCCTTACCACTAGTGGGCAGTTAACTCCAAAAGGTCAAGTGCCGTAGCCTTGACTTTAATCAGGGTCTTCTGCTCAGATTCATCCTGAAGCTGTTGAAAGAAGTAAGGAAGACTTTTTACGCTTCAGTTCCGCTGCATGTATCCAGATGAATTAGCTGAATGAAGACGCTGTGAAGCATGTGTCATGGGGTCTGAGGTCGTTGCCCTCCCCCTCCCTGCTGGACTATATTTCCCTTTCTGGATTATACCACTAAATCAGCAAGCACTGGTTATGTCATAAGTTTCTTTGGATGGGTAGAGTGATATTTTTCTTGAGTTTTTACTTCCTGCAGAGGATGTAACATAAACTGTGTCCAGCATGGTGCTATCTAAAACACATGGTGAAGGCTGGGCTGGACAGTGGGGCACAGGCAGCGAGCTCAAGTGGCAGTTTACCTACCCTGTCCAGCCAGTGGGCTGCAGACTATCACTGCTGAAACTCTCCATTCCCTTCCCTCCTTCCTGGAGAGGGTTTTGATAAGTACATTGGTTATAGATACAGACACATGCATGTGTGTATATAAACACTTAATAACATATATGTGCACAGCTATTGAAAATTTATCTGTATATGCTTTAAGAGGTCTCTTGTTTTTGTTTGGTTTTGGTGGTTTTGTTTTTGCATTAGCCCAGTTCTGATCAGATGTCTGATATGGGAGACAGAACACTGAATAAAGATGAGCCATTGTTTCAATTGATAACTATGTGTTCCTTTTTAAAAACACTTGCCAAATTTTTTTTTTTTACTTTAAAATCCTCTTATGCTTACTCTTTAAATGCTTTTACTTTCATTTGGAATGAGAGGAACTTTTGTATGCCTGACAGAATCCGAAGATTTTTCATTTTTCTGTATAGTTGTAAAAGGCAACATTCTTGGTCTCCTATATTGATTTGTTGAAATTTCAGAATAAAACCTGTTGGTATCTTTTTGCAATTTCCTAATAGCTTGACTTGTATTATTCTTGTTGAGATTTCCTTCAAATACACTTTTCTCACTTTCACCATTTTGTTTCTGTGATTCAGGCAAGCACAGGAAATTACATGGTTGTTTATTTTTTCCTCTTTTGGACAAATCCAAAAAGCCACTGTTAGACCTGACTTTCGTGAATCTTTCACTTTTCAAGTATTTTAATTTTGGAAAAAATAATCTCTTAAAATGTAGCCAGTACAGTTACTTAGGGCTTCCCTGGTGGCTCAAAGGTAAAGAAGCTATCTGCAGCGCAGAAGACCAGTTCAATCCCTGGGTCAGGAAGATCCCCTGGAGAAGGAAATGGCAACCAGGTCCAGTAATTCTTGCCTGGAAAATCACGCCAGAGGAGCCTGGCGGTCTACAGTCTGTGGGGTCGCAACAGTCTGTGGGGTCATGTCGGACGCTAAATTGCTAAGTTATTTGTCGATGCATACTTGTGTCTGAGGACTGGCGGCTGTGGTCCTGCTCTGGGACCTTCCTTGTCTCAGTTGACCATCCCCTCCCACCCTGTGGATGGAGGTTCCTGTTCCTGCTCACCAGCCGCCTTCGGAATTCGGTTCAGATCTGTGGGCCTGTTTCGCCTTTCTCCTTTGTCAACTGCTCCTGTGGTGTGACGGACGAGCTTGTGAGGAAATGCAGAATGTAGGCACGGTGTGGTGGCGGCAACACGCTTTACTCTTAAACTGCTTTTCTGTCAAAACTGCTTTTCTGTGAAAGGAGTTGATTTTTCTGGCTTTTTTATTTAGTGTGTTCTTTTAGAGACTTGAGATGAAACTGCCAGCAAGGAAATACAATTCTTATGCCTCATACTTATTAAAATATTTCTTCTGAAGTTAGCTATTTAGTTTTCACTAAATTTATGGGGAAAGTAGTCTTAGTATCAGGAGCCATCCTAAAAGGTAGGAGTAAGCAGCATTGTTCTGAAGTCTGAGCCCTGCAGCCCATGGCCCCTGGGGTTAGAGGGCCTTGTGTTAGCTATTCAAAAACACCCAATGCTGACCAAGGCCAGGGAGGAGGAGCTAAGGAGGTCCCACCGTGACTTTGGCCCTTGATTTCCTCTCTTCTCCTGGACGTCTCTCCTCCAGCCCAGGCCTGGGTCTGAGTTTGGGTCCAGATTCACTGGGGACCTTGCCCCAGGGCCAGGCAGTGGGCCCCACCATTGACCCCGACTTCCTGACCCCTTCTTGGCCTGCCTGCAGGGTGGGTGCTAGCCTGTTCATCCTTGAATTCAGAACAAGAGTAACAATAAAGCAGCTTGGCTGCTTCCTCATCTGGTTTTAAGTTGTCCTTGGAGAGGGTCTTGACAAACTTTACCTTGTCTCTCAGGGTTGCACTTGACCACTAGGAGAGCGGGGTGCTTTGCTCAGGACCCTGCTTTCCACTGGGCCTTAACTCAGGGGTGAGAGAAGGCCGAACACCAGGAAGCGGTCTTCTAAAAAAGATTGCTGGCTTTTCCAGTTGTGCTTTTCCGCCTTCATAAATTTCCGCAGAATTGTTCATGGATGTTGGTGGCAGGACCTGGTGTCCACACGTTGAGGATGCGTCAGTCGTCCTTTTCCCACACTTTTCCTCAAAGACTGAAACCCCTTGAGGCCCGGAAGCTTGCTTAGCTTCCTAACCTCTGAACCACTGTTGTTGTCAGTTACCTGAACTTCAGGATTTTTATTTGTGTATTTGGGGTATTTGAGACAATTGGAGACTCCTTTTAAACCTGTTTGTTCCTCTGGGTTTAGCTATTAAAGTAAGTTTGTTAGGAGAAGGTATTCCTTAGCTGAAAGTGCAATGAAAGTGAAAGTGTTAGTTGCTCAGTCCTGTGTTTGCGGCCCTGTGGACTGTAGCCTGCCAGGCTCCTCTGTCCATGGGATTCTCCAGACAAGAATACTGAAGTGGGTTGCCATTCCCTTCTCCAGGGGATCTTCCCGACCTAGGGATCAAACCCAGACCTCCTGCATGTCAGGCAGATTCCTTACCATCTGAGTCACCAGGGAAGCCCCTTCTTAGCTAGTAGACTTCAACTAAAAGTACGCAAACTGCAGTTCTAGAAATGCCTTTTCCACCAGGGAAGAGCAGCTCCTATGAGGAGTGACAGTAGGTGAACTGAATTACCTGAAGAGGTTGTAGAAGGACAAGGGCCTGACTCCTCCCACAGGTGGCAGATGCCTCTGAACCCTGTAGCCCATGGTCACGGCCAGCTCCCGCTGGGAGATTAGAAAGGGAGGCCAGTTGCAGGGGTAGGTGGGGAGGTGCAGTTTCCTTTCCTTTGCTGTCCAAGTGCCCACCTGAGCTGCCATCCCCAACCCAAGTACTGTAGTGGCACAGGTGGGGCTTCCTGTTGGGGTCTCCTTTCTGTCCCCTGAGCTTTCTGCCCAGGGCTTCCTCCTGTTCCATCGGCAGCCCGATCTTCGGTGTCATTCACAGGACCCAGTGCCCACCTGAAGCTGCACACAAGTTAAAAAGAGACACAGATGTAAAGAACAGACCTTTGGACTCTGGGATAAGGCGAGAGTGGGATGATTTGAGAGAATAGCATTGAAACATGTATATTATCATATGTGAAATAGATCGCCAGTCCAGATTTGATGCATGAGACAGGGTGCTCAGGGCTGGTGCACTGGGATGACCCTGAGGGATGGGATGGGGAGGGAGGTGGGAGAGGGGGGTTTAGGATGGGGGACACATGTACATCCATGGTGGATTCATGTCAATGTTTGGCAAAAACCACTACAATATTGTAATTAGCCTCCAATTAAAATCATTAATTAAGAAAGTGAAAAGACAACACAGATTGGAAAAAAAAAATCTCACCTTGTAGAAAGACACTGCTGCTGGGTTTGCTTCATGTAAAGATTTTCAGCCAAAGAGGCTGGGTGGGGTTTCCCCATTCCAGCTCCCATTTAGGGAGCCTTGTGCCCAGGGAGCTTCCCCTGCACCCCAGCATATGAGTCCCATTCAACAGACAGCTTGCCCAAGATCATACTCCTGGTTCAAGCCAGTTTCAACTTAATCTGTCATGTTTCTGAACTTCTCACTACACTCATCTGGGACAAACCTGAAGATGGTCAAGATGTTGGAGTGTGAAGTTAGTCTGTGCAAGATTCCATGGAAGTGGTTGGTCCTAATGGAATCACACCAACAGAAACAGACCGTGTTGGAATTCTTTGAAGAAAAGGGGCATTCTCTGAGAGCCTGGCAGGCTGTGTGGTCTTTCCAGA
Source organism: Oryx dammah (assembly GCF_014754425.2). Classification (NCBI taxonomy): domain Eukaryota; kingdom Metazoa; phylum Chordata; class Mammalia; order Artiodactyla; family Bovidae; genus Oryx; species Oryx dammah. The sequence continues at coordinate 28,860,253 of NW_024070194.1, read as the reverse complement.
TGTTTATTTACAAGCACACCTGCTCCCAGGCCCCTAGTGCTCCCCTGCAGAAGCACCTGGCAGCGCTGTGTAGGGTTCTGGGCACAGCTTTACTACACACAGGGCACTTTTTGCCGAGAGGTTCCTGCTTTTAAGGAATGTGGAAGCAGGGAGCTGTAGAGGCAGTGATGGAGACAAAAGGCCTTCAGCCAAGGAGTTACTGTCCTGGGGCCAGCAGGTGTTTCTGTCCCAAGGTAGCAGGTGTTTCCCCTCTGAGGTCTGTTTATTGAGTGTTACGGGAGGGGCAGGTGCTCCGGGGCTTCCGTGGTGGCTCAGAAGGTAAAGAATCTGCCTGCAATGCTGGAGACCTGGATTTGATCCCTGGTTTGGGAAGAGCCCCTGGAGGAGAGCATGGCAACTGACTAAAGTATTCTTGACTAGAGAATCCCCATGAACAGAAGAGCCTAGCGGGCTGCAGTCCAACGCGACTAAGCACGCGCAGGTACTGGGGTGTTAATTGATACTACTCAGCACTGAGTGAAGAAAATCCAGGTGGAGGGTTATCATTTGTCAGATCCCTTTCCTTGCAGCTCCCGTAGGCAGGTGTGCCCGGTTGTATTCGCTGAGGCTGCAACTGCCCTGGCGCTGAGCAGTTTGGCTCGGTAGGGAGCGGGCTCGAGTCCAGAGATGCTGGGAACGCAGTCCGGCGGGAAAGGAGCGCGGCGCTTTGCTTCTGCGTCCGGGTGCTCGCCTTTTCTGCCACAAACTAGGCCCAGGGTGGCCGACGGGAGCCGCGCCGCCTACGCTGCCAGCCTTGGCCCTTGGACTCGGCCACCGTGCGGCGCAAGGCAGAGGCGGGGCCTGGGCCGGGCTCCTCCTTCCGCCCGCCGCGCCGGGGCGCTGCTCGGGGTGCGGCCGGCCCATCTATCCCCGGCGTCTCGGTGGCCGGCGTCTTCCCTCCATTGGGAGCGCGGGCGGCCCCTCTACCTCGCGCGTCTCGGTGGCCGGCGCCAACCCCGCCCGCCCACTCTGCGGCGCTCGGAGGAAATGGCTGCGAAACCCTGGAGGCTTGCGGCCCACGGTGAGTGGCGGCCGGGGCGCCGGGCATAGGGGCGGCCGCCCGCGGGACCGCGTGGGACGGGCGGGGATGGCAGGCCCGGAGGCCAGCCAGCCTGGCGCCGCAGGGCCCGCGCCTGGCCGCCCTCCTCCAAGCGGAGAAGATGGCGGCGGTCGCGGGGAGGGGGAAGGGAGGGCCGCGCGAACCGTGGGCTGGAGGTGGGCGGAGGGCGCCGGCCTGCTGGGCAGGGTCCACTCCGAGGGACCGGGCCGGGTCCGCTCGCTGCGGGCGTGTCCGAGGGGCTGGATCGTGGTCGGAACGGATTGAAGTGCGCCAGCAGGACGCCGCCCGGTGACCCGCTGCGGGGTGACCCTAGAGCGAGGCGATGCTTTTCCTAGAAGTTCCTGGTCTAGCTGCTGGTCCATGGAAGTGATTCTGCCTTAATTGTGTAATGTAGGGTTGAATTCCCCCCGCCTTTTTTTTTTTAACCAGAGTAGTTTCTCTAGACATCTTAAAGGAGGTGAAGTTTCCCTGTCGGTCTTTTTTTTTTTTCACCCTAAAGTGCGGTTTTTGTCGCTTTTGTTTCGCTTGTTTGTAGTCGACTACTCTTGTAAAGGATAATATTAGGATAGTTGTGTGGTATTTGATGCTGTGGGAAGCAAAGAACAACGAAAAAGACTTTCAGAAAATTGGTTTGGTTTCATTTTTTCAAAGAGTATGTGCCTAGCCGTAAAATGCAGATTTTTAGCTTTTATTGCGTCACTTGTCGATTTGATGTAAGATTCAAATTTATGTTGTATTTTAGCCTCTGGTCGATCTCAGTAGAAAGGGATAACTTTGAGCTTCCCGGAGAGATGTGCCCCGCCATCCCCTTTCTGGCTCAGGCCTGTGGGTCCTGATCCCACGCCCTCGTTTGCTTCCTCTCTGTTCTTTCTTGGGAGACCGTGGAGGGCAGGGCAGGTTTTCTGCTCTGAATCCAGCATTCCAATCAATGAGCTTAGAGATGGGACCTTACAACAACAGCATGTGAGTGAAATTGAAGATACTGTTTAATTCGTGTGTTGGCCTTAGGTAACATCCATGTTATTTGTATACTTGATAGAATGAGATTTGAGCCTCATGATCTTGGGCATTTTGCAGGAGGGAAAGGCAGATGTTAAGATCTTTAAAGTGTGTTTATGTGTTCACATACCTCATTGTACGTGTTGGTTGGTATGGGGGAGGCTGAGCCTCCATTTGGCAACAGTTCACAGTGGGCAGTCCACCCAGGCTGACCCTGTTCTGAGCAGTTTATGTCTGCGCATTTGTTTCAGTGACTATGATGCTTCTGTACCTGTTCCAACCTCCCAGAAGCTGAAGCACCTGTAAGGAGCTTGCCCAGGATGGAATACCTGGGTTCTAACTGGGCCTTTGGGCCAACCCCAGACAAATGTTCTTCGATTTCCTCAGAGCTATGTAGTTCTGGTTTCAACTTGCTTCCAAGGAAGGTGCTTTAACTGGAGACTTTAAGGAAATAAGATCTGTGACCTTTAGGAAGACTTCCCATTGTATTCAACAAATACTTATTGCATCCTGTGTCCCAAGCACCCTGGCTGTAGCAAAGATCAGAAGGGTGGTCTTCTCAGGCCTGAAGACTTGTAACAGGGACCTATGACAATTGCCAGCCACGTAACCTGGAGCCTGGGGCCCATTCTGGCACTTGGGATTGGGCATAGATATAACCGTCTGTATGACTGGCCCACTCTAACACGGCATAGATGTGTCAAGGGTTACCTGTGGAGACCCAGCCCCAACCCTGTTGTGAAACTCCTTGCCTAACGCACTTCCTAAGCATTGTTTCCTAGTTGGTTGTGTTCTTGCAGGCTTATTTGAGCAACGAGTTTAGGAATAAGGTGTATCTTTAACTTAGTTCTGATTTTCCACCAAGAACTGTCCTTTATTAGTATTTGATTATTCCGGCTGTTTCAAGTGAAGTGAATTATATGCTGATAGAAAGGGCACAAATTAAAAGTTGTGCAGTTGGCCGTTCCTCTTACCGTCTGCTAGTTCTCACAGTGACCTTTGCTTTCTGGCCAGCCATGCCCCTCGCAGCACACCTGCCTGTGTGAACATCACAATGGCTTGTTGAGGAAGTGTGTCATGGGGATTGGACATGGTGCCCAGTGCTTCAGGTGGGCCTTCATGAGGGTGGGATTTGTCTTCGTGTTGAGGAGGGGATGGATTAGAGTGGGGACTTGGGATCCCATCTTCTTTATGACTGAAGTTGTGGGACCTGCTGTTGACACTAAGTCTATGACCACAGAGGCCTCAGAGGCTCTGAGCCCCTTCCCGGGCAGCCCACAGGCTGGGTCTCTTTTGTATGTGTTTTCCAGATATTCCAGGTCCTGGTTGTTTTATATTCCTGTTAACAGGATGTGTTTTTCCTTTTGTACATACTTTCCCAAGATCCCTGGTGACTTCCACTTGGCTCCTGAGCGCCAGGGTTGAGTTTTTCACAGGCCAACTCACTTCGTCCTTGGGTCCCTGAAGTTGGCACTGTGTCCAAGAGCAGACTGATTTCTCACACACCTGGTGGCCTTGAGAATCCTTTAAGAAAATTTCCCTTAAACAGTCCTTTGTGCACTCCTTATTTAGACAGTGGCATCTTTAACAGTGGATACCTAAAAAAAAAAAAAAAAAAAAACAGTGGATACCTAACATGACCCTATTTATGGCCAGCATCAAATAATGTGTGTTAATTCCATTGCAGAATCTCCAAGATTAACAGTTAATGGGCACATACTAATTGGGAAGGGATAGGCCAAACAGTCCTCACTTGATGTGAAGTGCTCACACCTCCTGGAGTCTCTTGCTCAGGCCTCTTTTTTTTTCCCCTAAACTTCTGATTTATCCTCCTACCCAAGCATGCACTTACCCTCTGGTAACCATAGCTTTGTCTTCTATGTCTGTTTTGCTGTTTTGTAAATAGTTTTCTCTGACTTACTATGATAATCTCTGGGTCCATCCGTGTTGCTGTAAATGGCATTATTTCATTCTTTCATATGGCTGATAATATTCTGTTGTATACATACACCATATCTGCATTATCCATTCATCTGTTGGTGGATATTTAGGTTGTTTCTGTGTCTCAGCTCTTGTGAATAGTGCTGCAGTGAACTTTGGGGTATCTTTCTGAATTAGAGTTTTCTCCAGATATATATGTCCAGGGGTGGATTACTGTTTTGTATGGCTATAGTCCATGGGGTTGCAAAGACTTGGACACAACTGAACAACTAAGCACACAGCACAGCATGGCGACTCTTAGTTTTTTCCTCTTTTTGAGTCGTATAATTGACCCTTGAACAACACAGGTTTGACCTGTCCAGGTTCACTCGCACAGGGCCTGTTTTTAAGCAGTAAGTACTACGGTACTGCACAGTCTGCATACACAGAGGCTGAACATAAGTTGTATGTGGGTTTTCAGCTGTAATGCAGCTGTTTCTCTCACGGGTATCAGGTGCTATGGTTTTGTTTTTCATATGCTGATGCCAATGTGTAAGTGATATTTAATATACAACAGGAAGGTAAATGGGGCCTCCCCCAGTATAAAGACAGCTGTACTGTGTTTGGGTTGCAAAGATAAATTTATACGTAGAAAACAAGACAATATACAAGCATATAAAGAAAGCAGAAACCCCAGAAAGTAGCAGCCTCTGGAAGCCCAGTTACAGCTGTGGACATGTTTGTGAGCTTGGTTTTGGGGGGTGGGGAGGGCAGGCAGGATGTGCTGTGAACTGGATGTAACCTGCTCCACTCAATGGTGTGGGGCTTGTTCCATGGCAGGGGCTCTAGAGTTCATCCTACTCTCATTACAGTCTTAGTAGAGAGAGAACATCATCACATGGATGTTTCTGGATTTCTTTCAAACCGGTCTCCTGGTGATGGTCATAGGTTTGTGTCCATGCTGGGAGCACCCATAAACACACCTGCTCTTGCCTAGTTCTCTCTGCCAGGTCGCAGTGAAGCAGCCACCCCTGCGAGGAACAGAGATGCTGCCTGCTCTGTGCGGAGCACTGGGGGGCCCTTGATAAATGTTCACAGACTATTCACGAGGGCCTGTTTTCCCAGCTGCTTACAAGCAGACATTGTCATTTTCATAAACTTGCCATTTATCCTACACTGACTGGTACTTGATGCTGTGTTGTTTCAGGTATCCTGTTAGGAAACTGAGGTCATGGTTGTCTCCATATACCTGGGTAGAATGCCTGGCTGTTAGGTTTACACCTGGGGTTGAAGTCTGGGACACCCTCGGACTTAGGCATTAACGTGGGAGGGTCATGCTGTGGTCATTGAAGGTGGACACTGCTGGCTCCCTTGGTCAGAACCCGGGATGCTCAGCTGCACCAGGGGGAGTGGTCCCCCGAGATGCCCCATTTAGACAGGTTAGTACAACGCCACCCGTTGGCTCTTTAGGTTGTAATTTTACAGGGTGTTCTAGTAGTAAGGTGCCCTCCTCAGCACATCCTCCACCCGGGCAGCAGTGGCAGTTCTGGGGAGTTGCATCAAGTTCAGCTCTGTGTGGATCTGTAAAAATTAGTAGGACAGTCCTGTTGTTTATTTTAGAACTGTTTTCTTTAAGCTTGGGCCTTCCCCACTGCCCCCCCTCCCCCCAGACCTAGACGTTGGCCTCTGCTAATCTCAGAGAAAGAGGACAATTCCTGCTGAAGTGTACAGTGTGGGTCTGGACTTTGCATGTCCACGGTCTCCAAGCATTGTGCTTGCCCCATGGCCTGTGGCATGAGCTGCACCTGCACTCGGGAAGCAGATGCTTGTGAGAGAGCAAGCTTTGTTTCTCCCCAACCACTGTCTGTTTGGATGTGGGCGGCAGTCCCTCCGAATGCTGCAGTTTCATGATCAGTGCCTCTCCATCGTCCTGGAAAGGTGGAGTCCTGAGCCTCACTGTCACGGCCCTGCAGTCTTACAGCCATCTGACATCACCCTTCATGTCAAGTCTATGCTGTCAGTTCTCAGACTGACCCCTTTATACCTGAAATTAACAAGGACCCCAAGGGCTTTTGTTTCTGTTTTATCTGTTGATATTTCCCATGGTTGGCATTAAAAATGAGACATTACGTTTACTTACTCACTTAGAAATAATAGCAAACACCTGCATATTAACATAAGTAACACTCTATGGAAACTATGTTCCAAGATAAGAAACAGCTTAAGGAGAAAGGTGGCTTGGGGTTTTAAATGTCTGACTTAAGCAAGGCAACAGCAGTCGGATTCTCCTGCCTGCTTCTACATTCCAGCTATCATCACACCAACATCATTTAGCTTCTGAAGAACTACCTGCCCCAAAAGGTCACAGAGCACTTCCATGTTGTTGTTTAGTCACTTTGCTAAGTAGTGTTGTACGAATAGTGTGACCTTGGAGTCCAGCTGGAAGGTCCGGGGGCCACACTTTGAGAACCTCTGCCTAGATCATGATTAGGAATGCTCTTGTTGAGAAATGAAAATTGAAAAAGACAGTTGTCCTGAACTTTAACACCTGGGAAATGGATTACTGTTAAGATAGGCGATGTCTTTGAAGGCAGGCGTCTCAACCCTTTCCTTGCTTTGGGGGAAAAGAGTGGAATATGGCCAGTTTGCTGTCCCCAGTGAGGAGGGTTCAATGCACACGTCTCCCTCGCAGTGGACCACCTGGAATGAGAGGCTTGGAATATGGCCAAGGTGCCTGGAGGGTGAAGAGGTCTCAGGGGTCTTTTGACCTGAGGGTGGTTTGCCTTTACTGTACAACGTCCTCTCCTCACCCACAGCCTCCCACTGGACTGTAACTAGCAGCTCTTGCCACCATGAGACAGAGTCAGGGCCTGCACTGGGCACTGTGGGTGATGTGGGATCTTGCCCCTGACATGGGAGTAGCCAACCCAGATGCACTCGGGACCCAGATGGACCACTGTAGATACAAAAGCAATAGGGCAGGCAGCGGGGACCTGGAGGGTCAAGGTTCTGTGTTAGCAGCCATGGGACTTGGAGATGTTGGGGTGCCTGGATGGCTGTTTTGGGAGGTACTTTCCATGCCCAGGTCCCGGCTGTGACCACACAGTCATTGTTGCCCTCTGTCTTGGTTGGGGAAGGGGAAGCATGGCGCCCATTTGGGACCCCATCCCAGTGCTGTCCTGGGCATTTAGCAGTGGCCAAACTCACCCCATCCTGCAGACTCAGTAAGGATAAGAGCCTGTGCAGTTCTGAGGGTTCCTAAGACCCCAGCCCCCAGGGTATAGGGTTCAGATTCCCTTGACCAGTGTTTGAAGCCATGTTTTCCTGTTCCCTGGGAGGCAAGAGGGAGCTGCCGTGACAGAGATAGGCTGGGGGGTTTTACACAGTGGACTTGATTTTCCGCAGCTCCGGGAGCGGGAGGCCTGGGGTCAGGGTACCGGGGCAGTTCGATCCTGGTGGCAGGGCCATGGGTGAGCTCTGGGGCCTCTTGCCAGGGCAGTCACCCCATCTGTGAAGGCTCAGGGGGTGCGGATGTGCAGGCCACTACAGGAGCTTGTCTACGGTGCCAGGGCCCTGTGGAGAATGGGGGGGCTTGTTTCCTCTGTAACCTCAACGTGTTCAGGTGGCTCATCTGGTCACAAGCCTGTGTTTTCACTAGAAACTGGGGAGAGACACTGGAGTAGCCGCTGCCCACCTGCACACAGGGAGCTGGGGGCCTGACCTCACTAGAGCTTGGCCGGGACAGACGTTGGTCCCAGCGAGTTTTTAAGCAAAAAGTTTTGGTTTTTGTCTCCACATACCTGTAAAGCAAAAACACCTCAGAAATGTTAAACAGCAGGGTTGTTCCTAGATTTCTCTCTGCAGTTACCTCTTGAGAAGCTTATTGTGCTGTGGGCACCTTTGCTTCAGAGTAATTTTAGTAACCTCAGGGTTATCCTGATGGGGCTCCTGAAGGACTGAAGTGTTATCAGTACATTCGAGTCAGGATGAGTGTGGGGTCACCCGTGGTCAGAGGACACCCACCCTTCAGGGTGTTTCCTATCATCTGAAATTCCTGGGCAGGCCGTCAGCAGTGAGTGCCCTGTTAATAAAAACGGAATAGTGAAAGGGGCTTTAATTGGGAAAGCTTGCCTCTTTTTTTTCCTGGTAGGTAGTTTAAAGAACTTTTAGCATCTTCTCAGTTCCTCTTCATCCACAGCACAGAATTATTCAGAGACGGAAGACCCTTAACATGAAATCTCAGTAGCTGTGAACCTTAGCCTCACCTGGCAGAACCGTAAAGTGAGCTAGCACAGCCCAGAGTACTGAGGTAATGCTGTTTTTCATTATTTCACGGTTCTGAGGACCAGCCTGTTTTGCTGCCAGGTAGGGCAGGGCAGGTGTGTGCTTGCCTGTCGCCTTCTTGAGAAATGCAGCTGTTTGGTCGTTGCACTGTGAAAGTAGGGGCTTCATTGCAGTTATACATTATAACTTAAAATGTCTCAGAGAGATGAACCCTCAGTCCATAGACCTGAACATCGTTAAATGACCCAGATGTGGTTACTTGCATGTTGCAAGTTTGTAGAAGCTGACCCTTCAGATGTACCTGGTTGTAGAGTCCAGTTTCACCCACGTTGTTTGGGGAGCGTGTTTTTTGTTCTTAAGAAAATCATTTTTGGCAGCTTATTTTTCAAGGGTTGGACAGTCTGAAGGGAAAATTAAGTGGTGGTTTTAGACCAGTTTTGTGGAAGGAAATGTTTGTTCTCTTCCGACCCTAAAGTGTGAGTATGTGTGACTGCTTGACATGGATCCAGTGTGTCATTAAGCAACTAGAAATGTCATGTTACAGATGTTCGTGGTGTGTATCGAAACCCTTTTGGAGGGTAGGCTTGGAAACCCTGTCCAGGCTCACAGCCTTGTGAGCAGGCCCCGCCAGTGGGCATGCGCCACTGGCACAGAGGTTCCAGGCAGCGTGCCCCCAACGGGACAGAGGTGCCCGCAGAGCATCGCTGCTGGACTGCATTTTCCAGGTGTGTGGCAGGTGTTTTCTCAAAGATACACAGTGTGAGTCTTGAAGAAAGCATCTGACAGTATTTGTTACTGATGAAAAAATGCCAGCTTAAGTGAAAGTTAGAATTTTGAAAAGCTTTTATCTGTCACTATGAGCTTGATTTTCCTAGTAAGGAAAAATATTTCAAGAGATGGACGCTGGTGTTAGCAGATGTGTCTCATACTGGCTAATGAGATATGCCAGTCTGTGGACTCCGCAGGTGTGCACGTGGGCACAAGATGCACTCTGAGTGCCTTACAGTTGTATATAGCTAGGCTGTAAGCCTAGGAAGGTGTGCAGAGTTCACGGAGGTGGCTTCAGGTTCCTGTCAGAACTGCTTTTTGGGGAAGTGCAATCTGTCAAGGTTTACTGTGGTATGAGGGAATGTCCGCAATTCTGAAAGTCTTTCTTAGGTTTGATTTTGGAAATACACATCCCACATGAGCAAATGCTCTTTGGGGTCCTCAAGTTTTAGGGATATCACCGGGCCTCGACAACAAAAAGTCGGAGTGGAGAGCTGCCTGGGAGGTGGGCTTCCGCCTGTCTTCGGGTGTTGATGGGTGTCTTCAGCACCCCCAGGGGGGCCTGGGGAACCCACGGTTTCTCTCTGGTATTTGCACATCTACTTAGTAGGAAATGGAGCCGTTTTCAGTTGAGAGGACGTTGGCACTTAGAAACTTTAAGATTGCACATTTCAATGTATCCCGTGTTTGCCTCTGGGTTTCTCTTTCCCAGTTTTAGGAATGCCTACCGTCCTTGGTGACCTGCTGTAGTATGTGGACCTACTTTAAGTTGTGTTAGGAACGTAACAATTTTTTTTTTTAACTTGCCTGGATCTTAGAGGTTTTGTTTTTCTTTTATCTTGATAGACTTTTTTGTTTCATGACCTGAAATTTTATGTTTGAATTTGTGAAGAAATCATGAAATTGATTTTGCAAGTATAAAATCAAGAAAAATGAATCAAATTGTCTAAAATTATATTATGTTTTCTGAGCTAAGTATTTCACTCCACTTAACAGAAATAACTGGATTTCCCTTTTTCGATTTTTCAGAACTCAAATCCAAAGGCATGATTTTTTTAGATTAGCATAAATTTTAAAACATTTTTTCCTGAGGACATCCTAATTTCTTTACTTTTTTCATTGAAGTGAAATATAAAAGTAAGAATTATTTCCAGTATCTTCTGAGAAGTCTCGTTTTGAAACGGGTTTCCCACTTGAAAGAGATGCAGTGGCCATCTTGCTGGAGGTGGGGGTGGCCAGAGTGCGGTGGACTCTGTCCCTTTAAGAGGAGGCGGGATGGAATGTTTGTCCTGAGGTCACTATGGAGACCACAGTTAACAGGGGAGGCAGTTGGAGTGAGGCGAGGAAGAGGTGAGGTGAGGCCCAGGCAGGGGTCTTGGGTATAGAATGTGAAATGTGTTAAAATGTTAATACTGAGAATTTACCTAGAATCAGAAACATGTTTGTGGACCATTTAGGTATGCTGATTGAATGAGGAGACAGGAGGAGAAATGTTCTTTAAATGCATAAATACACAAGGATAAGCTGTACCACAGGGATGTCCAATAATTATTAATCTTCTGAAATCTTTATTAGGTTTTTTAACTAAAATGACGACATAGCTACAGTGTTAAGAATTTCTAAATAATTGCTTTCATGTATAATTTTCTTTTTCATCTTTTCATGTTTTGTTCCTGATTCTCCCTCTGGTTTTTATTGGCCTGGGTTCATCAGAAGTAGGGTTGTAATTAGGAAGTAGCTGATGCCAATGACTGATCTTGGAATCCTCCTGCCCACTGAGGCCTCGACCACCAGCTCCCTCTCCACCAGGGTGCCAACCATGGCCTGTCCCAGCCCCTGCTTTCATCATGTAGTCAAAGTATACATGTTCCCTTTTTTAAAAAAGTCCTTGTGGGGGGGCCATATTTGTGGATTGGGCGAATGTTTCTGTAGGTCACATAATGTAGACTTAAGAGATTGCTTGGAAAGTTTTGTGCCTTTTTTTCCCTTAAATGTGATTTTAGTTCTGGTTGCATTAGATCTTTAAACTGTTTTTTTGTTTGTTTGTTTGTTTTAGGAGCTTACTCCGTGGACACAGTCTCAAGATAATTTACCTTTTGATCTGTGAACAGTGGCTGACGACAGCAGCACTGGGGGCCTGGTGCTTTCCTTGTGCCGCGAGGTTGTAACGGCCCTGTTTGTGCTGGGTTTAGGAAGTCGGGAGAAGTGCCCATGCTTCTGTGTGGGGCAGGTAACAATGGCAGTAGTGTTGACATCTTACTGACCAGAGATGTACTGATGCATCTTTTGTTATCCAGATGTTATTTACCAGAGACATTTCAGTATTCACTTACATAACAAATTATTAGCCACAGTTTTGTTTTTACAAAACTCCCACAGTTGATAATATGTTAAATGCCAACAACACAATTTTAAGTTTTGATGTCATGTTTTTATTTCAAAAGTGGCATAATATATGTATAAAAACTGGTGTACCATTAATATTTGTTTGAGATACTCTAAACTTTAGCTCAAGAGTGTCTAATCAATCATTAGATTGAATGTTCCTTTAGTTTACAATGACATGTATTCTTGCTGGTAAAGGCTGTATCTTGTAGAGGAGAGTCCTTCCTGCAGAAAGCCTTGGGTGACCAGGACAGTGGCGTGGCCCTTGAGGGCACGATGTCACAGAGTGGGTGCTGATGTCACAGAGCGTGGGCCAAGGCCCAGAGTGGGGAGCTGCCGGTCTGGATGGTGGATGGGAGGTGACACCACTTGGTGGGAACCTAACAGAGAGTTCTGTGGTGTGTGACTTTGAATTTTGTGTGTTTTCTGTTTGAAGGTTTTCATTTTGTACGAGTCCTTCCCCTGGGATGGAACGTGGCATAAAATCTGAGTTATCATTAGCATTTAAATGTAATTGAAGCCTGTACAGCTTGGGGAAAAAATTCTTAAGGTATATACTGTATTTTTTCAGGCTTTTTTCATTTGAAATAAGGACAAAGTTTTCACAAACCGGAGCCTTTAATAATCTCTTAGAAGAGAGAAGAAATAGACACACGAGGTGCCATCTGGCTCAGTGTCCCTGCTGCGGACCAGAGTGCAGAGCTGACCCCTGTTGTGTCGACACAGTCTCGGCTCTAGGATCTGGGTGGGTTCAGTGGGGCTGGGTGTTCAGGGTGCAGACGAGCCCATCTCCACCCTTCTCCTGCTGGGTGGTGGACATCTCACACTGCCTGGGGCTCCAGAGTTCTGGGCCCAGAGCAAGCCAGGTGGGAGGTGGGCCCATGTCTCCCTGTGGGGAGCCAAAAAGCCCCTGCTGCCCTATCCTGCCCTGTCCTGGCAGCACCATTGCCCAATTCCTCATTCTCTTTGACTTCCGGTATACATGTTTGTCCTCAGCAGTCAGGGGACATGTTCATAGAGGTAGTTTGCTTGCTGGGTTTTCCTCCTGAGCATGGGGTTCGTAACTGAATCCTCCCGCACTGTAGAAACATTTTTGCTTTCTGTAGGTCAGGTTCTCCCGTATGTGAGGGAGTGCCCCCTTTGCTTGCTCGTAGCTGATGAGTGTCAGGCCCGGACCGTAGCCCTGGCTGATGCCTGACATGGCCTGCTTGTGTTTCCTTGTCAGGTATGGACGACAAGGGTGACCCAAGCAGTGAGGAGGCGCCCAAAGCCATCAAGCCCACCAGCAAGGAGTTCCGGAAGACATGGGGCTTCCGGAGGACCACCATTGCTAAGCGTGAGGGTGCCGGGGATGCAGAGGCGGACACCTTGGAGCCGTCGCCCCGGCAGCAGCAGAGCCCGTCACTGAGGCGCAGCGGGCGGCAGCCAAAGCGCACTGAGCGGGTGGAGGAGTTTCTGACCACCGTGCGGCGCCGTGGCCGTCGGAGCGCCCCCGTGTCCCTGGAGGACTCTGGGGAGCCAGCGTCCTGTCCAGCGACAGACGCAGAGACCGCCTCTGAAGGCAGTGTGGAGAGTGCCTCGGATGGGAAGAGTGGGCCCAGGTCCAGCTCCACGGGTGCTAAGCAGCGGCCAGCCTCCTCAGCAAAGGCTAGAGAGGGCGAGGACGAGGACGACACATCCGACAGCGATAGCGACGGACTGACCTTGAAGGAACTCCAGAACCGCCTGCGGAAGAAGCGTGAGCAGGAGCCTGCGGACCGGCCTGCAAGGGGCATCCAGAACCGCCTGCGGAGGAAGCGGCGGGAGGAGGACCCGGCTGAGACCGTGGACGTCCAGGCGGGTGATGCGATGGAGGGCTCGCTGCCCACCTCACGGGAGCCTGAGGGTGACCTGGGGGCTGCTGCCCAGGCAGTGAAAGAGGACAGAGAGGGCCGGCCGGATGGGAGAGTGGCCCCGGGAGGGAGAGCCGAGGAAGCCGCAGACTTGGTCCGGCACAAGCCGGAGTGTGAGGTGTACGACCCCAGCGCCCTGTACTGCCTGTGCCGCCAGCCTCACAACAACAGGTGGGTCATGGGGGAGGGTTGGGGACAGAGCCAGGGAAACTGCCAGAGACTTCACTGTTCTCTTAAGAGAGTCTTAAGCTAGCCTGAATGAGTGACTTGTTTGTTGGGAAAGACGAGCAAGTCATTGTCAGAAAGAAACCAGTGGAGTGGGCAGGCACTACCTAGAACCATGCCCTTGCCAGGTGGTGGCTGGTGTGGAATGTTGGCTGCCTGGTCACACCAGCCATGGCAATGAATGGGTGCGATGGCTTGCACCAGAGTGGGTCTGCTGCCCAAGAGAGCCCTCGGGACGCTGCTCGGACTGGCTGTGATTGGAGCCAACTGTGGACATTGGGTAGTTGCAGGGGTAAAGGCATGGCTGCCATTCTGTGGACAGGCATTTGCGGTCCAGGGCAGGATGCCCTCGAAGAAAAGGATGATGTACATTTTGTAATGTACAATGGTAATAGAACTGAGAGAAGGGCACACTGACATTCTTATGCTCCATGTTTCTATAATTTTTTTAAAAAACAGAGTGTTGGAATTTGACTTACTGATATTTTTAAAATTGAGTTTGTCTCTCCCTTTTCATTCCTGATACCATTGGCTTCCCTGGTGGCTCAGGCAGTAAAGAATTCGCCTGCAATGTGGGAAACCTGGGTTCAATCCCTGGGTTGGAAAGATCCCCTGGAGGAAAGAATGGCAACTCACTCCAGTATCCTTGCCTAGGCAATCCCTTGGACAGAGGAACTTGGCAGACTACAGTCCATGGGGTCGCAAAGAGTTGGACACAACTGAGTGACTAACACTTTGACCGTTGTTTTATTTCAGGTTTATGATTTGCTGTGACCGATGTGAAGAATGGTTTCATGGTGACTGTGTGGGCATTTCTGAGGCTCGAGGGCGGCTCTTGGAGAGGAATGGGGAAGACTACATCTGCCCCAACTGCACGATCCTGCAGGTGCAGGATGAGGCCAGCTCAGAAGCCACAGACACGCAGGACATGAGGTCAGGACCCCTGGGTGCCGACAGCACGGACTTCACCAGTATAGGAACCGTGGAGCAGAAGTCAAGTGAAGACCAGGGAATTAAGGGTAGAATTGAAAAAGCTGCAAACCCAAGTGGCAAGAAGAAACTCAAGATATTCCAGCCCGTAAGTACTTAGTTCCTAAGGCCGACGGTAGAGGTGACTTTAAGCCCGAAACTGCCTTTGGCAGAAACATCAAGATTGGAAGAGTCTGTCTTCTGAGATAAGTTAGGTTTTCTCTGCAGGGATTGGCATAGGGCTGGGCTCTGTGGGCTCTTGGGTCCATGCACCTGTTCAGGGCCAGCATGGCCTGTTCTGTTTTTTTGATGTTGTTAACTGTGTCTGTCTCCTGTGCTGTCATTACTGATTTAATGTGTTTCATAATTTTTTTAAAAAATTAGTCTTTAGTGTGCTCATGGCCAGCATCCTGAGCTTAAAGTTTAAGTGCATGTATTAAGAAAATTACTTTCGAGTCACAGAAGCACGTGTGCACCTGTATCGCCTTCCCTGTCTTAAGAAAACCAGTAGTCTTATCCCCACCTCAAGGCAAGATGCCGAGGCCAGCCATGGTGGCTACACAGCTCCTCAGGGTGACAAGATGACTGTGCCTGATATACCCTCTGTGATGGTGTTCCCCACTCACCAGTGTTTGTGCAGCTCTTTATTTCTCCTTTCCCACCGGTTTTCACATGTGTCTTGTCCAGGGGTTGTGGTTTCCATGCATCTTGAGAACTGTCTCAGGCGCTCACAAGTGTTATACTCAGAGTGTGTTTTCACCCCAAGCCTTCCTTGAATTGGGGGCCCACCCCACCACCATGGCCCATCTCTTGTAGGTGTTGTACATGCAGGGGTCCTGTGGTGGCCGTGTCAGCACCCTTGCCATCACCCCCTTGCAGTGAGTTAGCTTTGAGGGCTGGCCCTGTCCTGGGGGTGTGAGGAGGCACTGAGTGGAAATATGAGAATAACTGGTAATTAAGGAAAACATAACAGAAATGGAAATCAGCAGGAAGCATCATCTTACTGCTGTGTTTAAGACTGCACATAAGCTTAAGTGTTTTTTCTGGGTAAAACTTGGATTCTTTGGAGGAAAGTCAGTTAAGTACGTTATTAGAGGAAAAAGATTTTGCTTAAGTACATTTCATGTATATGTCACATACATTATTAGTCTTGACCCTTCAACTGTGCTTTAGTAATCATGGCCACAAGCAGCTGTGTTCAGCCCTTGTCATATTCCAGATTCCTGCTGCATAACAGATGACCAGAACTTAGTGACTTAGACAATACACGTCTGTTAACCCAGAAACCCAGGCCTGGCTGAGCCGGGTCCTTGGTTCCGGGTCTCACAAGACTGCTCTCCATGTGTCAATGGGGCTGGGGTCTCATCAAGTCTCGGCTGGGATAAAATCCACTTCCAAAAGCTTTCACATAACTTAGCATATGAAGTATGTTCCTGGCAATTTCTGTGGCATGCTTATACTGGACCTGTTGTTTCTGAGATCCATGTGTAATTGGGTGTTCTGGCTATTGCCTGAGGTCCTTGACTGCAGAGCCCAGGCCTGGGCACCCTCCCAGCAGAGCCAGCAATGGAGTGTTCACTCTTTTGGAGGTTCAGTTCCTCTTTTGAGGGTTTTTACCTGATAAGTCAAACCTTTGGACTAACTCAAAAGCCTCACCTGGTATCTTAATTAAATTTGCAAAATTTCCATGCCCATTCGCTCAATGACAGAACCTAATTCTGGTGTGAAATCCCGCTGTGTTGAGAAGTCTTCTCAGAGTTCTGCCCACTGTGTGGGGCATGAAAGGTGCTTGAAAACATGATGCCTTACTCAGGGGAGATGGGTTTATGTGTTTTGAATAAACATACATTTTTATGCATGATTATTAATAAATGATTAAAGGTGTTAATCTCGGTACCATAAATAGTGACCTTACGGAGCGTGGTGCCTGCCCCAGCAGGTGAGTACATTGAACCCGTGTCTGGTCTTGCAGGTCGTGGAAGCACCTGGTGCTGCCAAGTGCATCGGCCCTGGGTGCTCGAGCGTGGCACAGCCCGACTCGGTCTACTGCAGCAATGACTGCATCCTGAAGCACGCCGCAGCCACCATGCGCTTCCTGAGTGCAGGGAAGGAGCAGAAACCCAAAGCAAAAGAAAAGCTCAAGACAAAGCCAGAAAAAATCGTTCTTCAAAAATGTAGCGTTCAAGTAAGTTGACCAAGACCAGCCATTTGCATAGTTGAAGCCAAAAGCGCCTGGAGGTGCCAGGCTTGGTGGGTTGATTGAGAGAGAGGAAGGTACACCGGTCTACAGGTGCCCAGACGCCTGCACACTGCCCTCTGCCTTCCTCACCAGTGTTCTGGTCAGAATTACGAAGAGGCACGTGTTCTCATGTTTTCTCCTGCCTCTAGCTGAGGGACTAACAGAAACACAGAAGCCAGTGGCTGCATGGAGTAGCTCCCCCTGCAGATCAGCCCTCCTGGGAGCGAGTGGTCCCTGTTGGAGTCTGTAGGCAGCGGGGTTGGGAAGCGAGCCCTGAGGGTGCCCGCATTTTGAGTGTCTGGGGTGGGGTGCAGGGGTACGCCTGTCCTCTCCATGTGCTGCTATGTCCACAGCCCCTGTCTGGGCAGTGTTGCTTGGGTGCATTTTCACACGGGGGCGCTGCGCTGTGCTTGCGCTTCGTTTCACTGCTTCACTCCAAAGCCCCTCGTTATCCTGTCAGCCTGGCCCCTCAGCAGGATGCTAGGGTGGTGGCCGATGCAGCTCATGGGCTGGGGTGACCCAGGAGCTGAGTGTGTCCTGACCCGCACCGCCGAGTAAAATGAGCGCAGGCTAATTTCTGATCTCCCTAGTGATTGGGGCTTTACTGATTATCCAGGCAGGCATTAAAATCTCTTCTGTGCACAAGAGACTGGCTTCAGACAAGAAGGAAAATGCGGCGAAGAAGGCAGCAGTGGCCCCTCCCAGGAATGAGGTCCTCAGTAAGGAGCCAGTCTGTGAGAGCAGCACGCCGTCCTGGGCCAGCGACCACAATTACAATGCAGTAAAGCCAGAACAGACTGCTGCCCCCTGGCCGCCACTGTTGTATAAATGTATGTATCACCCAGGGGGAGCTCTGGACCCTTCCTGGTCTTTCTGGACGGCCGTGCACTCGGGCCTGTTCAGAGCTAGGAGTTCTAGCCATGTGTGGTGCTGCACCTGCAGAGATCGGAGCCCTTGCCTGAGGCCAGGAGGCCTCCTGAGCCTGGCGCACCCTTCCTTAGTCTGTCGGGACTTCCTGTCAGTGTTTCCAAAAAGCTGTACCAGCTCATGGCTGAATGTTCACCTCTGACCATTGATGTCTTTAATTGCTTTCTTTATTATTAGGCTCTGGTAAGTATGTGTAGTGTCTTCAGCAGAACCTGATGGTGGGGCACTCAGCCCATCCCCAAGGTCCGCCGGAGTCTGCCATGGTGCCACCACTGCCGGGAGCTCTCCACATGGGACTGTGCCATACAGCCTGCTCCCTACACACATGACCCTCTCTTCTCTCTATGTTGTGGGAAAATCTTACTGCACAGTAGTGTTGTAGCTGATTTTCAGCTGAAGTATGATTTTTGGGAGTTAAATTATTTTTGACCAAACTGGGATTTTTTTCATGTCCAATTCACATACTACACATGACATAAATACACATGCCAGTCCTGAAGGCCGTTGGCCCGTTTCCTGTGCTGGAAGGTAAGTGAGCACGATGTCTCTGAGCTGAGCAGCACCCAGACCAGGAGTCCCGCCCTGCCCTCCTCCCCCGCTTCCTGGGAACGGGGTTGGATGGGTCAGACAGACTCATGCAGTCCCAGAGGAGACTGTGCAGCTTGACTCTCCTCTGTTCTTATTTCTTAGCCTCATTCTCCAAAATTAAATTTTGGACGCTTAAATTGCTCCAGGGCACATTTTGTATTCTGTGATTGAGATTATTTTGTGCTCAGTTTTAATTTATGCTCTTAAACTCTTGCAACTTTTTTGAAAATACCAAAAGGTTAAATGGTCCTAAGTTTCCAGATTACAGGTGAGTGCTGCCTTCCTTCAGCCCAATCTTAAGCCAGTCCCCCAAAGGAGGACCTCCTGGCTATAATGTGGCTGGAAAACTGCATAACTAGATGCATTTTGAGAATGTAAATGACCCAAGACCTAAGAAATGAAGTTGCAAGTAAACTGCAAAGTGATACTATGTGTATGTATGTATATGTATATATATATTTTTGGATATTAGGAGTGAGTGGTTAAATATTAACCAGTTGCTGTATTAAAATGAGTTTCAATACACCTCAGGTTGTTTGAACTAAGAACTTCATGCTAACAACGTGTCAAATTTCCATCAAATTTTAGCACCTCAACACAGTAGAGGTACACCTCTACACAGTAGCACTTTACAGGGCTTATGATTGGACCTAACTGTAACCATCGCCCAGCTGTGAGCAGGTGGGGAACAGTCTCTCTGGGATCCTGTGCTAACTGCTCTTGGTTGGTTGTAGGCATGTGGCAGAATAAAAGGAAGACCGGGGTGTAGCCACAAACTTGGGTGATTGATTTCTCTCCAATTTCCTTCTCTGTCGACCACAATCCCCCAGGCTTAGAGCTAGGAGTGAGCTGTAGGGTGCTCCACAAGTTAGGAAAGTTGACAGGAGGGGTGGGCACTTGTCCCCCAACTCTTTATCCTGGGTTTTTGGTGGAAGACTGGGGTGGAGGGGTGGGGAGGTGGGGAGACCGGCCCGCAAGGAGGCAGTGACTGCTCACAGGCAGGGTTTTCTCTTCCCTCTGCCCTGCCTTTTCTTTCTGCACATCAGCTCCTCACTGACTTTCCCAGCACATTTACGGCTCAGAACCACGTGGATGGATAGCCACAACTTCAAGCCTGCATAAGGCTAGTTTTTGAGCTAGTTGAGCTAGTTGCTTCTGATCATTTTTTGTTATCCCAGAAATGTCATCTTCCCAAAAGATGATTGGGAGGAGCGTAAAAGGGCGCTGGTAAACACCCGACTTCGCCTTGGTGAGTAGCAGCTATGCCTCTGCCTCTTCCCCAAACCACCACCTGACAGGGCGGGGGCTGCGGACCTTCCCCAGGGCCCTGCACACACACTCAGCAGGACCCTTACCTGCCACCCCAGCCTCAGGTGTGACTTCTCTGGGTGCAGGTGATGCCAGGACAGTCATCAGGAGGGGCCGTTGTCCACATGGCCCTGGGTCCAGGTCAAGTCTGGGGTAGACGTTGGGTGGTCAGTGTGCTGCCCCGGCGGTGCTCTGGACCCTCCTCTCCCAGGCTGGCACCGGCCTGGGGTTGTGGGTGGGGGGGCAGCCCTTGGCATTAGGGCTCTGACATACTGCCCCCGCAGACGTAGAGACCTTCACATCCTTGGGGTGATGGGAGAAATATGTATTTGCTCTCTGATATTTATTTATATTGTTTTTCAGAATTTCTGTACAGTTTAGCTTAGGGAAACAATTGCTGTTTTATTTCTCCCCCAAATTATGATGTGTTCCTGTTTTCATAATTCTGCAACTCATTTTTCCTCTCCATTTCCTCCTCTTCACTTCTCAGTACTATCCAGGCAAAAAGAGGGCTGAAGTGTTTTTTCTGAAGTGTCCCTGGTTTGTTAGAATTTGAAAGTGGGACTCTGACAGACTCAGAACATTTCCCCATGTTTTAGGCTCCCTCCATGGCTCCGAGGTGATTTGAACAAACACGGGATTTTAACAAAATTTTGAATGAAAAATGAAATTTCTGCAGTTTCCTTTAGCTTTGAGAATTAAAGTGGGAACCCCTGGCAGAACCTGTGTGCCAGGTCCAGTGATGCTGAGCAGCCTGCTGGGACACAAGCGTGGCCCTCGTGAGCCACGTGTCCAGTCTCCAAGTTGCAGCTCCAGGACTCAGGGACAATGGTTTCACAGGGGTGACACCTGTCACAGGCTGTGAGAGGAGGAGAGCTTCCCAAAGCAGAGCAGTCAGTAGCGATGGCCCCCTTGGAGAGCCATGTTTTATCAGCTGCATGAGCCATTTTTATCCGTCTCTTCCAGGATAGTGGCAAGAAAAACTGTTTGGTGACAAACTAGCTTTGCACATCTGCATCTGTCCCCCCACGTGGAGAGTCAGAACCTGTTCTCATACAGGGTTCACCAAGATGGCTGTTATTTGTTACCCCTACAGCTGGAATGTTTTTGGATGTCATTGACATTATCTGGTATTTCTAAGTATTCTACTTCTCACAGGTGTTTGATTTTTTAATAGCCAGCTGTTCAGAAAGTTAGTGCAGGGAAGGTTTCGCATGCACAGGTGTTTTTCTGACAGACCCTCAGGTGCGCTCAGGCTGCCCCCCGTAGTTCTGGTGTTTTACCGGGGGGGTGGGGTAGAAGCTTCCAGCAGGACTGGTCTTGCTCACCACGCCTGCTCTCTGTGGCCTGCGTGTGGCCTGTGGGGTTCTGCGTCCCCTGTGACACATGCAGACAAGCCCTGAGGCAGAGTCCCGAGGTGGCGTCGAGTCCACAGGCCTCTCTGAAGATGCAGCTGTAAATCCTCCCCTGTGGTACACGAGGCTCAGGTGTACTTGAACAGTTAACATCCTCGATGTTTGTTGCACATCACTGTGCACATAGTTATAGTCTTTCTTCTGAAAGTTAAAGAAGTTAACCTAAGAAGATTGATAAGAAAGTTTTCCACTTTAAATTTATGTAAACGAAGCATGGGGCGTTGCCGTGCACCGGGAGGCTTCAAAGGACAAACACCAAGGTAACTGCCGCTTAACCCTTGGGGTCAGCAGGTGCCTTGGGCCACAGGCTCCACTGAGCACCACCCTTGGGGACTAGGGGCCTGCGGGGTGGGGGCAGTAAGCGTCCAACCTCCCCCTGGCCCCCTAATGGTTCTTAAGAGTTGTAGATGATTTAGTCACAGATGAGTGAAAACCGAACCTCATTAAAGTGGTAGGAGTGCCTGTTGGCAGGGTCAGAGCTCAGGATACACATCAGCTCTGCTCCTGGTGGGGTCTTGGGGCGGGGGTCACCCCCACCACTAGCCATGCAGACAGGACACGGGAACACTGCCTCCCATGGCCTCCGTCCCATGTCATCCTAGTGATTCCTGTTGAAGGGGTGACTTTGTTTCTTTCATACATTACCAACCTATTGTGAATCATTCAGTATTTTATTTTCAAAATACTGTATGTGAAACTATTAAAACAGGAAGGGTTGTTTGCCTCTGAAAGTGTACTTGGTTTTTTGCAAATTTATTATGGATCATTCTATGCACCTCTGTAGGTGTAAGTCGCTCAAATAATGGATATCAGTAAGAAAAAAGTCCATCTGGACAAGCTTTGGCCCCAAAGCAGGACAGTTAGGCTATGTACGCACATACAGACCCCTGCTGTGAGAGCGCAGGGCCAGAGCTCAGGCGTCCTGAGTTTTCTCTGTACCACCACCCCCCCATGTAAGCATTACTACTACTGCAGGAGAGATTCACTGAAGAATACTTAATTAAGCAAAGGTACAAAAGCAAAATGGTGTTTTTCACACCAGGAGGAGTCAAAAAGTTAAAATGAGAGGCATCCTCGTACATGGCCAGGCTGAGCTGAAAATAGAGCTGCTGATAACTGTGCAGAGTCCATCCTCCAGATGCACTATGGCCTCTGAGCCCTGGCTGGTCCCCTTACCCAATCCTTGGGCGGTAGCTGCCTTGTCTGGGCAGGTTTGTAGCCACGTGGGAATGGGCAAAGGGGGGAAGGGAGGGGGTCCTCTACTCACACCATGTGGTGAGTCTTACTTGGTGCCTGGTCACACCAGAAGCTCTAATTCCTTTGACGTTTACAGCCCGTGCTTCCCGAGAAGTGTCCTCCAGCCCATGCTTCCCCTGTACTCCACTTTCATTGCGACTCTCAGCCTCGTATCTAGGGGCTTTTCAGGGTAAATTGGCACCTCATTTGGGCAGGACGAAAGGCATAAAGCCATGGCCGTCTCTCAGGGTTTCTCGCCGAGCCCTGTGGGAGCCACCCTGCAACAGCCTTGACTGGGCGCGAGCAGCGCGGCGCTGCTGCCTCGTCCTGCTGCAGCTGCACAGCGCTGTCTGCCCGAGGAGGGCGGCCCTCCGCGCCTCTGTTCTCCCGTCCCCACCGAGGCCCACCAGTGCCACCCAGTGGCCAGCGAAGCTGTAGTGCCACAGCTGCCTCACCGAGTGACAAGGCCTCCGGTTTCATGCTGATTGGGAAATTAGCCAATTAGGATGTTGCTGGTCCCTGAACGCACCGGCCTGCCTGGTTCCTACCGGGCTTCACCGCAAACAACTCATTTCCAGTACAAACCAATGGCCGGACCCAGCAGAAACGACGTCATCTGGGGCAGTGACCAGGCCACCGGGCAGCTTTTCCTCCTCTATCTGCTCCCCAAGAAAACGCCTAGCCTGGAACTCAGGCCACTCTGCCGCAGGCAGGACCCCAGGATGACCCAGACTGGGCACACACTCCTGGGGGAGGGGGCTGTGTTCTTCCAACTTGCAGGCTGGTAGTCTTCCCTGCTTCCTGACAGCACTGGGGGCTCTGCTATCTCTGGAGCCACGATGCCCTGGGGGTGCTGCTTTCCTTACCTTCTGTGAAGGCGCACACACGGTAACAGGAGGAGTTTGGGTGAAGAGTTGGCCGGTGCAATTTAAGCTCTACACAGAGATGAGTGTGTCACTGTTGCACTCCAGTGGTGTGTGGTGTCCTGCCATTCCAGGAGCAACCAGCCCACCTGTGACAAAGGGGACAGAGACAACTAGCTGTTAAGGTCCACCACTGTCCACATTTTTACCAATTTCTTAATTTACACTAGTTACACCTACTTACTCTGAGATACAGGGAAGGCAGGATGAAAGGTGACTTCAAAAAGCCAGAAGCAACTAGTTTTCCAAGAGAGCAGAAGGCTGGTTCGGGAAAGCTGTCCCCTAATTCTCAGGTGATGTTCACTTACTGCACCTCCTCCTGGACAGCAGGTTGCTCACTTCAGTCACCTGGACTGGGAGTGGCCCAGAAATAAGCCTCTGGCTTCTGTTTCCAAGTGAGAGCACACTGGTGAGACACCACAAGCATGAGTCTTAGGGAGTGAAGGATGTGAAGTTAACAGGAATTGTTATCTGAAACAATGTAGATGCCACGTGGCAGGATTTGAGACCCCACCACAGGTGCCTCATTGAGGATTCTGGAAGCACTTTAGGCTACCATTTTGGAGTTACTTAAAAATGCTGTTAAAAATAATCTCAGTGAAGTTTGTAAAAAAGCAGTGGCTGGGCTGGTTTTAGGTCTGGATTTTAATCCTGACAGGCTGGTTCCTTCATCCCCTGCTGGTGGTCACATCTGGGACCACATCCTGCTGCACTCTGCTCCGTCCCTTCCCCCAAGAAGAGGGCCTCCACCAGTCTCATTTAACCTAAACTCTAGCAGTCCGCACATTAGGTGCTGCAGACCCTCTTAGCCAAGTCTGAGCTGGTGAAGAAAAGTTTCCACGTACTGAGGTGTGGCAACTCCCTTAGGGAAGTGAACTTGAGCTGATGAAATAATACGCACAGAAATGTTATTTTTCATTTTAGTAACTGTGAGGTCCCCAGTTTTACTGTATTAACTGATTTGCTGATGGGATGTGGGTATTGGCCAGCGGGGCAGACATAGAGCATGAGTAGGCCCTCCACAGGGAGTGGGTGGTCTTGGGAAAGCCTAGACAGCATCACGTGGGGATGCCAGCAGACACAGAACTAGTGGTTGGGACACTGTGGATGAGGGGCATGAATCAGACTCTGTGAGATGAAAAAGAGACTGGAAGTCAAGATTGTTGCTTGATGACAATGAACTGCCTCTAACCCGATTCTTAATTAAGTGTTGGGTGTGCATAGTAGCCCTGTTTCACACTTGGTTAAAAAGTAATTTTCCTTAAACTATGAAGTGGAAAAAACTGCAGTCTCTGGGCTTTTAGCACCCTGTCTGCCCTGGCATTGCCAGTGTTGGAGGCAGGGCATTTCTGGAGGGCAGCGCTCTGACCCTGTGCCAGGATGGCCCTGCGGGATGTTGGCTGTGAATGCCTTGGGGCTGTTGTGGGGTCAAGCCTTAGCTGCAGATAGCGTCTCACTTTCCTCTCTGCACTTTCCCTGGGTCTCCCTAGGACAGTTGTAAGAAGCACCAGCAGGTGACAAATTGGTGGCTCTAATCTCTGGGTAAAGTGGGAAGGTTGCTGGAACATCTTGAAGTCTCCCATTTAGGTGCTGGGGGCTCACCATGCTGGAGGTGTTTGAGAAGTCTGCACCTGGGCAGGCAGCCTCTCCGTCGGTCTCATGTGAGATGACCACCTGGCCCAGGTGGTGTCCCCATGCTGTCCCAGCTCGTACCCTGGACCCGCCTGTTCCTCCATCCTGCCCATTTGGGTCCAACCATTCTGGGCAGTGGACTGGAGTGCGGCTGTCTGGGAGTGGGCCACAGAACCCAGTATCAAGAGACTAAAAAAAAAGGTCAGTGACGGCTGGTTTTAGGTCTGGACTTTAATCTTGACAGGCTGGTTCTGAGAATGACCTGCCTTGTTTACCTGCAGATGCAGCTCTCTTGGCCTGATACAGGGTTAGGTATACTCCATGAGCATGAAGTACTGACATAAAGATTTCCATTTTAGCTTTTGACCGCATCCCTGTCTGGGTTAAAAGCTCGAACCTACTGTCTTAGCCAGTAACAAGCTGCAGCTGGAGGCATGTGAATGGGAATGTGTTGTGGACCTGCCACCTGGCTCCTGGTATAAAAGTAGCTGGCCTCCCCCATGTTGTGGTCTTCTCCCAGAATCCTGTCTCATTAATCTTACCATGTCCAATTGACTTTCTGAAAGAATGATGAACACCTGTGAGCCCCTTACCCCCGGGATGGACTGTTACTAGTACTTCCAGAGCCTTGCGGTGGTGGGGCGGCGGGGGGGGGCTGGCAATGAAAATGCATTTAAAGAGTGTGTCTGCTGCATTCTGGAAAGGTTTTCTAAGTTCATGTTTACCAAAAATTGCACTGGAGTTCGCCATAAGAGTGGTCTTCGAAATTATACCTTTTCTTGATAAAGTGAAATTTGCCCTTCAATTTTCAAGTTATGTTAGCAGCTTAAATTTAACCTTTAACAGCTTACTGGCTTACTGGTTTTTTAATTAATAATAAAGCATTTGTCCTCAAAGTATATAGTCGCTATCAGAATTGTTGCTGGTAGTCCTTTTCACACTCCATTTGTGAATTCAACAGTTACTTTAAAAGTTCTCTTTTAAAAGTCTGTCTCACGGAGTGATGCCTGGTTATCTCTGCTGGTTTCTGGTGCACATGCTACGTGGGCCCCCCACACCCCCACCTCACTAAGTGGGTCTCTCTCCTTTGCAGCCATGAAGGAGGACAGACGCATGGAGGACAAGATGGCTGTGGTGGTGGCGAAGAAGTTGGCTCCTCCAGGCTCCTCGGGGGCCGGCAGACAACCCCCGGGCAGAAATCTCCTTCCAAAGAAGTCCCCTTCTTTTGCAAACACAGCAGTGGCCAAGCCCACTGTCAGAAAGTCACCCTCAGGCTTCAAGGGCACCATCCCCAAGAGGCCATGGCTCTCGGCCACCACCTCCCCCTCAGGCAGTGCTTCCCCTGCCAAGCAGGCAGGGCTGGTGACTGCTGCTGCCGCGTCTGCTTCCAGAAAGTTCCCCAGCTCTGCTGCTACTGTGGGAGCTGTTAGGAAGCCTGGGAGCACCTCGGTTTCCCTGGCCTCTCCAGCGCCAGGACGCCTGGGCCCCGTGAGCCCCGCCTCATCACAGCCAAATTCACAAATTCGGCAGAACATAAGACGCTCCTTGAAGGAGATCTTGTGGAAAAGGTGCGCTGTTTCACTATTTCTTATCTATTAAAGCGGATAGCTTTCCCCATAAAAGGTGGCAGTTTCATGGTGGCCCCACTGTTCAAAGGAAAAAGTCACGTGGGACTTCCCTGGTTGTCCATTGCTTAAGACTCCTCACTTCCTCAGAGGATTTTGGGTTCAATCCCCAATCAGTGAACTAAGATCCCGCATGGCACATGGCGCAGCCCAGAAAATAAAGTCGCTTGTAAGTGCAGCAGTTGATGTGGGGCTTTTTTCATTCCTTCTAGAGTCAATGACAGTGATGACTTAATCATGACAGAAAATGAAGTAGGGAAAATTGCACTGCTCATCGAGAAGGAGATGTTTAACTTGTTCCGAGTCACGGACAATCGGTACAAGAGCAAGTACCGCAGCCTCATGTTCAACCTCAAGGACCCCAAAAACCAGGTGTGTGCCTCACCCTTAGGAGTG
The DNA here is from genome assembly GCF_014754425.2 of Oryx dammah. Lineage (NCBI taxonomy): Eukaryota > Metazoa > Chordata > Mammalia > Artiodactyla > Bovidae > Oryx > Oryx dammah. Next base: position 28,833,423 of record NW_024070194.1, on the reverse strand, counting down.
GGACAGCCCTGGCCAGGTGCTGCCCAGGCCTGCGGTCAGGGCACTCAGTCTCCGCAGTGGCTGTGGGTGAGCGGTTTGCGCTGTCCTCATGGGGCCCGGCACTCGCCTGGCCAGGCTCCTGCCTGCCTGCGCTACCTCTTAACTCTGTACCTTCTTCAGTTGACTGTTTCCTGTGAGGTGATCTCTAGCAGGGTTGGTGCAGCAGGCCATCAAATCAGCTGCCCACCTCGGGGCCCCTGTTTGGGCCCTCAACTGGCCTCGGGGAAGGAACTCACCTTGCTGTGGTCTCCACATCCTTTCTAGTGTCTTAGAATCAGACCTGCAGAGGTTTTGAAGGCTTGAATGAGACCTGTTTGTTTATAGGGACTTTTCCATCGAGTTCTGCGTGAAGAAATCTCATTGGCAAAACTGGTGAGAATGAAGCCAGAAGAACTGGTCTCCAAAGAGCTCTCTGTGTGGAGAGAGCGAACGACAAAGCCCGTGAGTACTGGCAGGAGCGGTGGCTGGAGGCCCAGAAGCCTGCCCCCACCTCCACCCTCCCACCCCCCAGAAGTGAACTAATAGCCTGTTGGTGCAGGTGAGTCCTCTTGGGGAAGACGGGCTAAGGCTTTATGTCTTTTTTATTTTAGGTGATGGAGTCCAGAACGAAATTGCACAATGAGACTAAGAAGCCTGCCATTAAACAGGAAGCCGTTCCCGACATGGAAGACTCTCCACCAGTGTCAGACTCTGACGTAAGCACCCGCGCCTTTGGGATTTCCAGATATTGCTGGGTGTTTTGAGTTACTGGGAGGACACTGACCTTAAGCAAGTGTGTGGAGTTCTACAGCTCCTCAAGTTCTTGTGTCCAGTGGTCCTGTTTTCTCTCTTCAGTGACCCTTAGTCGTGTGGGGTGCTTTCTCATGGTGCTGTTCATCTGGGGATGGGTTGGAAAAGAAGTGACCCCTCTGCCTCTTGATGTGTGTTAGGAACAGCAAGAGTCGGTGCGGGCGGCCCCTGAGCGGAGTGCAGCGCCACTGCCGGGCGTCTTCAGCAGCATGCTGCAGGACACGACCAGCCAGCACCGGGCGCACCTCTTTGACCTGAACTGCAAGATCTGCACGGGTGAGCAGGCCCGGGGACACTGGAGGCCTCTTCCTGACCCTGGGCTCAAGCCAAGTCAGATAGTCGGGGGGTACAGTGTGCCCTGCCTTCAGAGTGCCACTTCTTAAAGCTGGGGTCGTCCATCTGCTCACGGGCAGGCTTCGCCCTCCACCATGTGGGATTTCTCATGCAAGCCTTCCTCTTGTTCTCCAGGTCAGGTTCCATCCTCGGAAGATGAACCAGCTCCGAAAAAACAGAAGTTATCAGCTTCTGTCAAGAAGGAGGAGTCCAAGTCCAAGCGAGACAGCCCCCAACCTGAACCAGTTCTCAGCGAGGCAGATGACGCAGCACCCGAAACCCCACCTGAAAATGCCTCGGAGCCAGACCTGGAAAGTGCAGCTCGCACCCACTTGGAGGGGAAGTACCTCCCAGTGCCTCTGGAGGACAGCCAGCCTGAGCCCCCCGCCCTGGAAGGTCTGCCCTGCCCCACCCCTGGTGGTGGCAGCATGCTCACCACGGTCACAATGTCCGGCCGGGACCCCAGGACTGCACTGGGCGGGCCGAGCACGGCCACAGCTCCCGCAGCAACCCACCCAGAGGGCACCGCCCCGGCAGAGCCCCGACAAGATGTACCGAAGCCAGTGCCACCCTCCGTGACAGTGCCCAAGTCCATCCTGGCCAAGCCTTCTGCATCCCCCGAGCCCAGATACCTCCTGTCCGTGCCGCCATCCCCAAGCATCAGGTGCGGCCTCTGCGTCCTTCTTTTCCGATGAACAGGGGGAGCAGTGATGAGTGATTCAGTCATTCAGCTCTGAAATCCACCCAGAAATGCAGCTCTCTTCAGTTTTCTGTTTCATAAAAAGGCATTTTTTAAAGCTTCAGTTTTAGTGTGACTAGTTATCCTCTTAGAGATATAGATCTTAAAAACTAAATTTAGAGCCATCTGCTTTTGTTGCCTATACAGTATATATTTCTTTGACCAAAATGTATTTGGTGTCTCAGATGGTAAAGAGTCTGGCTTCCCTGGTGGCTCAGACAGTAAAGAGTCTGCTGCAATGTGGGAGACTTGGGTTCGATGCCTGGGTGAGAAGATCCCCTGGAGAAGGAAATGGCAACCCACTCCAGTATTCTTATCTGGGAAATCCCATGGACAGAGGAGCCTGACAGGTTACAGTCCGTGGGGGTTGCAAAGAGTCAGACATGACTTTCACACAATTTAAGTAAATACTGGCAATTCTTTGGGCAGAGAAAGAAGGTTCACTTACTTTCTGTGGTTTTGTTTTGCAGCATCTCAGAGTCCCGGTCCCCTCCTGAAGGAGACACAACCCTCTTCTTGTCTCGACTCAGCACCATTTGGAAAGGATTTATTAACATGCAAAGCGTAGCCAAGTTTGTCACTAAGGCATATCCTGTCTCTGGATGTTTTGATTATCTCAGTGAGGTTAGAACCGAGAGAGAGAAGTGTGAGAGAGTGTGTGTGTGCATGTGTGCATGTACACACCTGTTTTCCAAGGAACTCTGATCCTGCATTGGAGTCAGATGTGAACTAAGAGAAAAGTGTGTGTGTGTGTGCATGCGTGTGTGCGCACGGGTGTGAGCGTAGTTTTCCAAGGAACTCTGATCCTGCACTGGAGTCAGAATTGTGACCGTCTTCCTCTTGAGTGTCTGGATGCACAAGCTCCTCTAAAGGCAAAATAGGGGTTGTTTGTGCTGGGCTAAGTCTGAGATTATGCAGTTTACACAGTGGTGAGAATTCAGACCCTTCATCTTCCCTGAAATAGCTGAAGCTCCTCTTCCTCCTCCCTCTGCTCCACTAGAGTTTGTACAGGACCTGAGTGGGTGTATGTGTGCTCAGCCGCATGTGTGCAGGGGCACACACACAGCACCGTTGTTTTTCAAAATTAATGAAACAGCACCAGCATTTTAGACTCAGCCAAGAGTGTTCAGGCACTTCTGAATCATACCTGATTGTTACTCTCTCTTTGTTCTTAAAAGAGAACGTTAAAATGCTTTGCTGTCACCCTAGTTAGTAGACGATTGTCCTCGTACCATCCTTGGGGTTGGTCATTCATGATCCTGGATGTTAGTTAACTGAGCAGCGTTTGACTGCATAATCACTACTCTGTTTGGAATAGTTGTGGTTTTCTTGTGAATCTGGTTCCTGGGCTCTCTCTGACCACCAGGGTTTTACTGGCCACTTACTCAGAGTCTATTCCGTTTAGGACCTGCCTGACACGATTCATATTGGCGGGAGGATTGCTCCAAAGACCGTTTGGGATTACATCGGCAAGCTCAAATCCTCAGTGTCCAAGGTACCTGCCTGCAGCCTGGTCGCTGTGCCCAAGAAAGGAGGGGTTTGTTAGTACTTGAAATGTCTCAGTTTGTGAGATGTTTCCAGGTGAATGTTTCAAATCCAGCTGGCAGCTGGCTGCCCTGTGAGGGTGTGTTTGGGGAGCATGGCGGTGGAAGCTTTGTGATGTGTGTGCAGCTGAGTCGGTCAGAAACACGGGTGCTTTGCTTCCTTACTGCTGAGCTGCTGGAGTAGAGTGGGCAGTGGTGGGGGGCCAGCGGAGATGTGGACTCAGCTGTGTATCTGCATGTGTGCTGCTCTTTGGTGGAGGGGCTCTGGTTTTTGTTGGGGTCACAGAGGGTGATGACCCTGGTCCAGTTCAGCCCTTGGGTTTCAGAGCTGCAGACAGCTCATCATCACACGCTTCGTGGTTACTTAGCTCTGTGTCAGATACTGGCCCTACACGCAGATGAACCCTTTGGTTCAAAAACCCCATGAGGTGGGATCTGTGTCGAGATCCCCCTGGGACTATAAATAGAAATAATTTTAAAGAGGCTCCTCCGAGACCAGGATGGAACCCAGCAGTCTTGAGTCTCGGGCCTGTGCTCCTTCACCGCCCTGTTTTTCTCACTTGTTGGGCAGCAGGACTGGGCGCTGCTTCCCTTGCAGCTGCTCCTGAGGCTCAGCAGCTTTTCCGAGCAGCCACAGACCCATGCTCCCGTCCTGTCTGTCCAGGAGCTCTGTCTGATCCGCTTCCACCCCGCGACCGAGGAGGAGGAGGTGGCCTACATCTCACTCTACTCCTACTTCAGCAGCCGCGACCGCTTCGGCGTTGTGGCCAACAACAGCCGGCACGTCAAGGATCTCTACCTGATCCCACTCAGCGCCACTGACCCCATCCCCTCCAAACTGCTGCCCTTTGAGGGGCCAGGTAAGCACCAGCCTTCAGACCCCAAACATCCCCTCCCGCCGACACCAAGCCTCCCCTAGACCTGCCTCGGCAGCGGAACTTGGAGCAGAGCTGAAGCAGCTTGGGCTGCAGAACTTCCAGGGTACAGGAGGGGGCACTGGAGGTACCCTGTCAAAGCATAAATTGTCTTAAAGAGTTTTGTGCAGAGGGCCAAGCCTGCAGTGTCCACCTAGAGCCTGCCTGGCCCCAGGTAAGCAGGTGTTGACGTGCAGGAGCTGGGGCAGTGCAGGGTGGGCCAAGGTCTGGCCTTTCAGTCCTGCCTCCCTCTGGACATCAGCCGGGCTGTTCTTCCTCATCTTGGGGATTCATTTCAAGGAGTTGCAGGAAATGGCAGTGAGATAGGAAATGGCTCTAGAAATAGGCACTTTGAAACCTGCTGCTTGAGTTTTACCTTCAGCAGGCCTCTTTCTGCTTGCTCCTTCCTTACAAAGTTCTGCATGAAAGCGTGACTTACACACTGATCTCATGTGGAGGGACCAAGGTGGTTCCAAGGGGAACGTAGTCTCTGAGAGCCCTCTAAACCCTGAGAGGTTGATGTGACTTAAGTTTCACAGAAAGATGCCCACGTGGGAGCGTCCCCTTGGCCATGAAGCCCCCAAGACTGATAACCCCTCAGATGCCGAGTCCACCACATGTTCAGGGCTCTTGAATTACTTTACTTCAGGGGTGGTGGCTGCACCCGGCATCTTTAGGGGCCCCCTGCACCTGGCATCTCTGTGTCCATGGCCATGCTCCTGCCACAGCCACATGCACACATGCATCCACCTGTGCTGGCTGGACCCCTGCAGGGCCGCTCGCCCCTGGTGGGCTCTGCAGCTGTGCTGCCAGTCTTGTCAGTCCCCACAACCACAGGTTTGTGCTCCTAGAACCACACACAGACTGTCTCAATGCCAAACACGTGTCAGAAGCCAAGTGCTTCGCGGGGCCATTGGCCTTCCTCGTGCTAAAGTGGTGCTGCCTGATGGGTGGCAGGGAGGGCTGTGGCCAAAGTTCTTGGCAGGCAGCTCCTGAGGCTCTGGCCAGTCCCCGGACACCGTGTTCCTGATGCTGCAGTGACGGTCGTGAAGCCAGCTACCCAACACCGTGAGGAGCCCCTGGTCAGTCCTGAGGGCAGTAGCCTTTATGGGGCCTAGCGCAAGCATAGACGGGGATAGGCACGCGCTGAGTGCTTGTCCAGTGGGGCAGGGAGACCGTTCCAGCCTTGTCAGAGCCCCTCTTACAGCTCTACCTGCAGGCTCCGTGGCTCTGTCCCAGAGCATCTTATCACATGAGCCAGGGACTAGCCAGGCTTGGGGCCACGGGACAGTCCCCGGGAGAGCAGAGGTGGATGAGTCAGGCATGGGGATGAAGTAGGGAGGAAGTGGCTGGGGGGCCACCAAGGAGACTTCTCCAGTGAAGCCCAGACAGGAACTGACACACTGTGCCGTGCTGGGTGGGGGCCGCACCGGGCATTCCGGGTGACACGGCTACAAGGAGGGCTGGGTGAGAATGCTTGCCTCAACCGCCAAGTGACCACGTTGGGTGACTAACAGGGTGGACATCACTCCTACTCCCACATTCCCAAGGCTGTGAGACTCCTGAAGGGGCGCCCCACAGCTCCTGTGGCAGATTTTCACCCACAGTAGAGAGAAGACGTTTCAAGACTTTTTGATTGGAGGGCTTATAACTTGGTATATGTGTTTTTAATTCTCCTGGGATGTTCATCTGACAGTGGTATCTGTGTGTCTTCTGTCCACTTGCACGCTGGCCAGACGCCCTGACCCGGGGCCACACTCCTCCCTGGGCCGCTTCACACACTTAAATCACGATGTGGTGCAAGTGCTCGCAGTCAGGCCCCAGGCTCGTGGTGCGTGCAGTGTCTGCCAGGTGGGTAGGGTGCTCTGCGGTCTCTGCACTGTTTTGATGGCACAGGCCTAGCTTGAGGGGCGTCATGGTCCCTCAAAGCAGCCAGCCTGGCTGAGCACTCGCACTGCCTGGGGGTGTTGCTGCCTGAGGCCACCAGACCAGGGCATGTGGAGCCAGGGTCTGCCCCGGCCCTGGCTCCGTCCTGAGGCCTCACTGGGGCACAGGGCTTTGAGCAGCCCGCAAGCCAGCTGCCGGGGCTGGAGGTGGAGAGCGATCCACTCAGCACGACTCAGTCTCTGGAAAAAGTACTGGTGACCCTTACCACTGAACTTAGGAGCCAGTGGCTTTTCACTGTGTGGCTCACACCCAAGAAGCAGGTGGAGACAAGGCTTTGAACCCGTGTCCAGAGCTGGGGAGGCCTGCACCCTCTGCCTGCTCTCAGCGTCCTCTCCACCCCACACTGTGGATGGTGGACCTGGAGGGGTCTCCACGCAGAGCCCACAGCCCAGCCCCCTGCACGGCGTCCAAGCACACCCCAAGCCTGCTCTACCTCCAGGACCTTCTGTCCTGTGTGCTCTCAGACTTGTCCCAGAGAGGCCAGGCCATTGTCATGTCACATGCCGCCCTGCATGTTATTTCGGGGTACAGCTGCGAGGCCTGCGTCCCTCTGACCCAGCTGACAGTACTCTTTACGGTGAAACGTAGCCCAGCTCGCTGCCCCTCATGCTGGGACAAGGCTCCACTGCTGGGACGTGGGGTCTCAGCCAGGGTTCCCCAACCACACTGAAGGACAGGGTCATACCTTCTAAGGTGTGGCAAGGAAAAGGCCGTTTTCTTAGCAGATGGGGTCAATCCGTGGTGTCTTCTGTCTTCACTCCTTATTGTCTTCCTGAATTAGCTGAAAATGTCCATGACTTACAATGTTGTCAGGTAAGCATGTCTTGAGTGTCTGTGTGTGTGTGTGCGCGCGTGCCTAGTTGCGCGCTTCCGTAGCCGTGCAGAGATACTGTTATCAGAGTCACAGCCATGCCATGAGGAATGTGTTTCTCTCTCCTTTGAAATCAATAAAAAATATTTCATGGAAACTGGTCATTGTTTGTCTGAGTTTGAACCGTCTGGTAGGTCTTGGTACCTGTCTAGGTGCACCGTGACTGAGGACTATCTGCCTGCTTTGCCTACGCTGACTCCACGAGCTTCTGGCTGTGCGGGCGGCACTGCACAGGACGGACGGCACTCTGCTCACTGGGACCACAGGTCTTAGGGACCCAGCGTGGGAGGTCTGCTGGGGAGTGAGCATGCAGGGTCAGGCAGGGCTTCTCCACCCAAACACTGAGGGCGGTACCTGTTAACACCAACACAATTTCTGTTCCCACAGGTGTGAACATTTTGTCTTGTCAGACTCAGGCCATAAGAAGGTTTTCACTTTACATAATGAATAATGGAGCATGCCAGGTAGACTTAGGAGTAGCAGCATCATGATGATGGGGTTAAGGAGGCTGCTCTCAGCTGGTTTATTGATTAAAGCTAAACCTCACCCTCCAAGTGCGACATCTGAGGTATCTGGGGGCACCCCCCACCCCGGGGAGGGGGTTGCTGCTTCTCCTCACTTTCCCTGGTCACTCTGTTGCTGACACACCCAGACACAGGCCCCTGTTTGGACCTTGGCTCAGGAAATAATCACACACATTTTCAGTGAGTCCACTTCTGTCTGTATGAGCAGTCTGGGACTGGCCCTCCCACTGTGAGCCTGGGGCTACGGTGCAGCTGAAAGACTTGTTTCACCCCCTTGGAACATTGTGGACCGTTTGCTCTCACAGTTTGGAGAGTCGAGTGGGGGTACCAACATCCTGGTGCTCAGTCTGGTCAACACCCCTTGTCTGGAATCAGTAGTTCAGTGTTCCCCGCACCTATTTCTCATCTACTTTCTCATAAGCTTCACAACCACCCTCAAAGAGAGGTGGGTACACCAGCACCCTGGCTGGTCACTGCTGCTGGGGCTAGGGGTGCCCCATGCCCTCTCTGGAGCCCCTGTCTCTGCACACTCTTCTCAGGGTGCCTCTCCTCCAGGGTTCACACTCAGCAGTGGTCATGGCCACATTGGCCCCAGTGGACATCTTTGGGGACAACTGTCTCACCACTGCCCCAGTGGCAGCCTTGCCAGACGCCCACGTGTGAGTGCAGAGTGGGTGCAGTGGACATGTCCTTGTCTCCATGAGGGTCACTGCCAAGGCCCCATGTAGCGCAGGGAGTTGTAGGTCTCCCGTGAGCAAGTCCTTTCCGAGGTGCTGGTGACATTTCAGGTCTTCATGCTCCATAAGCTGATCGTGTGAGTCGGATGAGATCTGACTGCTTCCAGATAGGGGCATGCATTGTGAGACAACCCAGTTTAGATGTAAGATCCTGGAGAAGATTAGTAGGGAAGTTCAAAACTAACACTCCTCCAACTCCGGAGCTTGATGAGGTGTGTACAGATGGGGTAGATGAGAGCGGAAAGCATTTAACCATAGTCCTGCTCAGGAGATGCCAGGGAGCTTAGTGTTTTCAGAACAAATGTAAATGTGAAGCAGTTCCATCATAACCTTATGTGTGATGGCCGTGACCACAAAGGCAGAGTCTGAAGTGTCTTGCCGAGTCTGAGATACACTTTGTTGGTTGGGAAGCACCTGGAGCTGGTGAGAGCCATGGTGGGAGCAGTGCTGACTGAGGACAGGATGCTGACCCCAGAGCTAACGTGGTGACTATGTCCACACACAGCCACTCTGGCCCGAGCTTGTTTCTCACCCCAGGCAGGCCCTAGTGTTGGCCCTTCAGAGGTCTAGCTCTTCAGAGGTGGCACAGCCTGTCTGCAGTGAAAACTGTCATGGGCCCTGCCCTGAAAGGATGGCCCTGGCCAGGGCTCCTGCCCGCCCTGCCTGCCATCGCCAAGCACATCAGTCTGCTGCTCACAGGGCTGCCGAGGTTCCAGCTTGTGCACAGCACGGGGACCTGTTCTGCCAGCTCTGGGGCCAAGTTGGCGACAGTCAGCCCAGAAGGGCCTTGAGAGCCAGCTGAGCAACTGACTACCCTAGTCTGGGTTTTCGTGAGCTATAAATACTCAGTAGAAGGCTGTTAGAGTGAGAGGCATACCAAGTTAAAATAATTCATTTTGATTAGAAAGTGAACTTGATGGGTTACCTTTGACATCTGAGCAGAGCTATTTGGATACGATGCTCGGTGCTGTGGGCCTGGCCCTCCTGTGCCCATGAACCCGTGACCCCGTGTCCAGCTCCTCCCCCCATTCACAGCTGTGTCAGGTCAGACAGAGGACATTCTGGAAGCCACTCCTCTCACTAGTGGGGTTCTTCATGGGCCCTCGGCCACTGAACATCAACCTGTGAACAGGAGGCCCAGAAGCCATGTGGGGAGGGGCTGGAGGTGCTTCGCGTGGAGGTTACCCTTGTGGATGCTGGCCTGGCCCAGCTCACTCTGGCGGGCCTGGCCCTCCTCGTCAGCACCTCTCTGCTGGCATTTAGGAAGGGCGACAGAAATGCTTGGAACCACGTGACGGTGTCCAGAGACAACTGATTTGTGAGCAACTTAAAATCACAGAAAGAACAGGCAAAGCAGTCCCAATTTTCTTCTTAGTGAATAAATAGGAAATCTGTAGTGTGAATATCTATAAATAGCGGTGATTTATCCATAAGTTGAAATTATGCAATTTGATTAATTTTAACTATCTTCTGCTGTGGAAACAATTTTTCTCCTGTGTTTATCATTTCTTCCTAAGTCACTGGTTTGTGACTTGGGTTTTTGTATTCCCCTGTCAGTATTCTGGATTTATTATGAGTGTTGGGGTGGGGGCCCTTACTGAAACAGCAGCGTTTCTGATATAAAGTACTACAGTTCAGCCTTATTGAAGAAATAGTCATTAAGAACTGTGCTCTTTATGAAATTCTCAGCATGTTTTCCATGTGAACACCTGTGCACTTTGAGGCCCATGTCCTCTGTTGACAAAGTCCTGAGCATTAGGTAGCTCTTGATAAGTTACTGGTCATTGAGTTTCTTACTAAACCTGAAAGAATGTTTATAGCCCTTTTGGTCAGCATCATTTTTCCTGTTAACTGTAATTTTTGACACAAGTGAGTGATGAACTTAATGGAATGCTGTGTGCTATATTGATCGTTGTAATTGAGTTGTAGAATTGGTCCCTAATTGAATCTTTAACATTAGTATAAAATAATTTATATATTGCAGCTCATAAAGAGTCCAAAGAGGGTGCTACTCTCCTGATGTGTAGCAAGAGACAAATGAAAGAACAGAGCTCAGTATTTTAGAAAACATTGTGGGCCATACAGGCTTCATTCCCAATATGTTAATGGTCTGGGGCGGGTGCTTCTGTCTCAGCATTGCGTGTAATCGGAAACCTGTAGAATTCCAGCCACTGGGATGAAGGTGTCTGTGAATCAGGGCCCCAGTTCATGGGTTGTGGAGCGTCAGACCAGGCAAGTGTGCAGTGCGGTCCTGGTGCAGTCTGCGTCTGTCACGGGAACTCTCCAAACACTTGATTTTATCTTGCCACAGAATCTCCTCCCCCTCCCTGCCCATAGCAAAGCTTACCTCTCAAGGACAAAGGCTGATTTCGATTCTCACATTCTCACAACTCTTGTTTTTTAGGTCTCGAGTCACCGCGTCCAAACATAATCCTCGGGTTAGTAATCTGTCAGAAAACAAAGCGGCCCTCAGGTGCTGGCGAGCTAGACAAGACGGAGGAGAAGCGGGCTCGCCTGCTGACACAGGACGAGGTGGAGCCTGTCCACCCCAAAGTGCCTGCTGCCCTGCCACCGGAGAAGAGGCCCCCCAAGTACCAGCTCTGCCCAGGGGACGCGGCTGTCAGCACCACGCCCCCGGGCTCTCCCCCACCCCCACCCCCTCCTCCAGAAGCACCTGGGGCGCCAGGCTCGTCTTCCGTGTTGAAAATACTGTCAACTCTCAAACCAGGAGCCACAGCACCGTCCGGGACGGCGGCAGCAGCGCCGGCGGCTGCTTCCTCTGTCTCTTCTACTTCAAAGACCGCCTCGCCCCTGGAACACATCCTGCAGACTCTCTTTGGGAAGAAGAAGTCCTTTGACCCCCTCTCCAAAGAGCCTGTGGAGTCGGCCCCAGCCCCCCACCAGGACTCCAAAGCCAAGACCGATGGGGGGCTGACGGCAGCACCCCTGCTGGACCCCATCGTCCAGCAGTTCGGTCAGCTCTCCAAAGACAGAGCCCTGGAGGAGGAGGAGGACGATAGGCCGTATGACCCCGAGGAAGAGTACGGTCCCGAGAGAGCCCTGGACACCCCGCCCAGTGACCGGGCCAGGCACCAGGACGCGGAAGAGGCCCCTGAGGCAGCTGAGCGGGAGGAGGTGGCCTACGACCCCGAGGATGAGACGATCTTAGAGGAGGCCAAAGTGACCATCGATGACCTGCCCAACAGAATGTGTGTAGACACGCGTGGCGGGCCTGGCCTCTCTGCCCCCTCCTTGGTGGAGCAGCAGCAGATGATTGAAGAGCTCAACAAGCAGATCGAGGAGCAGAAGCGGCAGGTGGAGGAGCAGGAAGAGGCGCTCAGGCAGCAGCGGGCCGCCGTCGGGGCCTCCATGGCCCACTTCTCCGTATCGGATGCACTCATGTCACCGCCTCCAAAGGCCACGCTGCCCAAGGCCGAGCTGTTCTCACAGGAACCGCAGGCTGCGGTCAAGCCAGCTCCGGGCCCTACCACCAGCCAGGCCCCGGGCCCAAGCGCCGAGGCGCGGCTGAGCCGGGACCCCCGGCAGGCCCGGCGGTTGGCCGTGGAGAGCAATGAGAGCGAGGCTGCCCTGAGGGCCCCGCCAGCCAGAGAAGCACCTGGAGGGGCCTCCACTGGTCCAGGGCTATTGCCGGCCCAGGAGGAACCTGAGTTGGCCCCCCCGCCGTGGACTCCGGGTGAAGAGGCCCCACCATCGGCCAAACAGGATGGTCCCCCACGTGAACCCTCAGAAAGCCTCGGGCCAGAGAGCATGGCCGGCCTGGACGCCGTGGCCAGACCTGCCCGGAAGGTACTACTGCCCACACCGCCGGGTGCCTCCTTCCAGCCTCTCTACGCTCCGCAGAGTGAGGGCCAGGCCTTCCCCACTCCTGGTTTCTCAGGGCCCATGTATGCGCCTCAGGAGAACCCGATGGGCTCTTCCCAGTACGATGACCCGAGAAATGCTCAGTTTGCCGAGAAAAGTGACGCCCTGGCCACTGACACTGAAGGAGACAGAGAGCCCCAGGCCAGGCCAGGAGAGGGGGCTGGTGTGTTCCCCTCCTTGGCACAGAAAGGGGGACCTCCACCCCAGTTTCAGGGCCAGAGGGAGCCTACGCCGCGTGCTTTCGGGATGTCGGGCCTTCACGGCCCCAGTTTCCCAGCTCCTCGGGGGCCAGTCCCTCCATTCTCAGAAGAGAACACTAATAACGATGGGCCAAGAGGAGGGCCTCCACCAGCCAGATTCGGGCCTCAGAAGGGGCCCATCCCTTCCCTGTTCTCAGGGCCACATGGGCCACCTCCCTATGGGGACGGCAGGGGCCCCTCCCCGTCCCACCTGGGCGGACCCAGGGGAGCAGGGCCGCCTCCGTTGGAAGAGCGCAAGGATGCACACGGGGAGAAGAGAGAGTACCCGGACGCCCTGTACGGCGAGGCCTCAGGTGGCCCTGCACAGTGCGAGGGACCTGAGCAGGCACCATTCCCAGGAGGCCGGGGTGCCACGCCGTTCCAGTTTGGGGGCCAGAGGAGGCCTCTGCTGTCGCAGTTTAAGGGACCCCGAGGCGGCCCTCCTCCCTCTCAGTTCGGAGGTCAGCGAGGACCCCCACCCGGCCACTTCGTGGGCCCAAGGGGGCCGCACCCTGGGCAGTTTGAGGGCCCCAGAGGCCAAGCACCTGGCTTCGTGCCTGGACCCAGGGGGATGCAGCCTCAACAGTTTGAAGAGCAGCGGGTCCACTCGCCGCCCCGGTTCTCCAGCCAGAGGGCACCTGCACCCCTGCCCTTCGGGGGCCCTCGGGGGGGCACCCCATTCCCAGAGAAGAGTGAGCCGGTGCCTCCTCGCTTCCACTTCCAGGGCCCAGCTCCTCCCGGCCCCAAGCCAACACCCAGGCCACTGCTGGAGCTGCCCAGCCACCCTCCTGCACCGTCCGCTGCTCCGGCCCAGGGCCCAGAGGCCGACTTCCGTGAGGGGGGCCGGGGCCACGAGTACAGAGGCCCAGGCTTCGAGGGGCGGCCCCGTGACAAGGCCCCAGAGGAGCCTGAGGCCCCGCCACCTGACAGCCGCTCAGGCCGGGCCCTGGATGACCGGCGGCGTGAGAGGGAGCGTGGGAAGCCCTGGGAGCGGGAGCGCGGCCGGACCTGGAGCCGTGAGCGGGACTGGGACCGCGGCCGAGACTGGGACCGCCACCGTGACAAGGACGCTGGCCGCGACTGGGACAGGAGCCGCGAGCGGAACGGGGGCAGGGACAAGGGACGTGAGTGGGACCGGGGCCGAGAGCGGAGCCGCAACCGGGACCGTGACCGCAGGCGCGACCGGGAGAGGTCCCGCAGCAGGGACCGAGACCGTGACAAGGCCCGTGAGCGGGAGCGCCGGAGGGACCGCAGCCGGAGCCCGGAGAGGCCCCGGGACCCCAAGACCGAGACCCCTCGGGCTGTTGCCCCCACTGCCCAGACCTAGGGCCCTGCAGGAGCCGCATTCCCTGCTGAGCAGATGGTCTTGCAAAGAACTGGGGGCTCATGCGCAAATAGAACCTTATGGACTTGAAATGTTACTGTAATTTTGTGTATAATGGTTTCTTACAAAATTTCACACCTTTACAATTCCGATGCTTTTTTAGAAACAAAAAACTAAGAACTCTTAACATTTCCATTTAAATGTCCTGAAATGGGAACGTACCTACAAAAGCATATTGCTTTTTCAGATTATAAAGTTATCTTTTCTAATAACTTGACTGTTGTAAATTCTGAGGGAGTTTAGTGGCTGTTAGAGCCATACCTTTCCTGACATCTCACCTGTGTGTCTGTTTCCAGAGTCTGTTTTCACAGGGTTCAGACCTGGTGGCCATGGGTTTCTGTGCATGGCTGTCAGCTAACCTCTGGATGGTTGAGAAATGCCAAACTTCACAGATGCATCTTTTTCTCGTCACAAAGAAATTTGAATTACAAATTTCAACCAGGAAACAAAACATTTCTTAGTTTTGCTCAGTTTTTATGTATTGCCTTACACTTTTTCTTTCCCAAAAAACATGATTAAAAGCAACATCTGAATAGAAACTGTTGAATTTTAAATAACATTTAGTTTAAAAGATTTAAATTTTACCAGTCTAAAGAAAGGAAATAAATCAATTAAGTGTAATTTAAAAGGTGAGGGTTGGGGGTGGGGGGGCGTTCTTTGACTTGAATAATCAGGAACAGAGTTTGGTTGGACTTTACCGCCTGAGCAGCTCTTTCTTGTCCCAGGAAAAGTGCACTAGCTCCACACTGCTGTCCTTGTCAGGTGATAAATCTCAGCATTTGTCGTTGAAATGGAACAATATTTGTATAAAGCCTGAGGTGAAAATAGCGCAATTAGCTCAAAAACTGCAAATTAGAATGTTTTTCACCGTGAAGCACAGTAAGCTGCTTCTCGTCGTGTGTTTCCAAGTATTTCTGAAGTGGAAAGTAGAGGAAAACTTGATAATTTATTTGTATAAATATACTTTGATAATTTTTTTTATATTTTCATAAACTTAATTTTGCAAATGTAAAGTTAGAGAATTTCCTTTGTTCTTTGGAGTCTATTCCATTGTACATCACTACAGATTCTTCCCTTTCTAGCACAAACGTTTAAGCTGCGAGAACGTTGAGAACTTAGCAGTTTGGGTGATTTGTGGGTGTTACAGACCCTATCAGTAGGTTAAGTTACATTAAAGTGGTGACGAGTTCCAACATCTAATGTGATGTGAAGGTTTTTTTTTTTTTACATGTAAAACAAAAATTTTCTAATTTAAATACAACCAAATGTAAAAAATCAAGTGTGTTTCTTTAGGTTTACTTGATAGAAATTTCTGTAAATTGTATTTTATATTGCAAAGTATTATATCACTGTACATTTAAACATGGAACTTCATAGCTTTGTTACATGAAGTAGAATAAACATCTACAGAAAGTTTTCCTGTCTTGTGTGGCATTGCATTGGAAAGTCGGGTCTGGACAGGACATCTTGGCTCCCTACTTCCTGTGGGTCAGTGTGTTGTGGGCAGGGGTTGCCCTTGGCTTGAAGACCCCTCCCAGATGCACCCCCTTTAGAGGACAGTTCCAATGTGGGTCCCCATATCCAGCAGGAAGTCCGAGGCCACAAAGAGAAAGAAGCACAATCAGGGATGACAGGGATGTGGGGTCTGGAGACAGGCAGTCGACGCAGGTCCCTTGCAGGATTGGTAGGCACCCAGAGTCCCAGTTGCTGACTCGGGGCTTAAAGGTGCATCAGGCTGGCTGGCAGGTTGGTAGGGAGCATGTGGTGAGGCAGAGCAGGTGGGCCAGGTGCCATGCAGGGTGGAGTAAATGGCCGGGGGTGATGGAGTGGGAGGGGTGGGCCATGCGGTGCTTTCAGGTCAGGAGAACAGCCTCCACTGGGAGGAGAGGACGAAGCTGTGGGTCTTGCCCTTGAACTTGAGCTGCATGACTGGCTCCAACCTGGTGACCCTAGCACCAGCATTTGGCTTCTTAACAAAGGTTGTGCACCCATCATCCTGCCGTGAGCCAAGACACCCAGAAAACGTCCCTTGGGCAGGACAGACTCCATCCCGTGGGCTGAAGAGTCAGTAACGACCATCAGTTAACCAGCTGAACACACGGGAAACCAGGGATGAGTGCAGGGACCCCAGCCTGGGGCCACTGCCACCACTGCCATCTTGGAAACGCATCAGACCTGCTGACACACAATGGCCCAGGAAGGAGGCTGCTCATCTGGGGAGAACCCATGGTGCTAGCCTGACCTTGGCGAGTCCTGCCAGAGAGAAGAGCCCAAGTGCTGCAGGACAGACGCTGGGCAGGGCTGGGGGAAGCAGGTGCCCTGGGGTATGAGCCCCAACCGCAACCCAGGTCCCTCAAGGTGAGGATCGAGCTCCAGGTTTTGAATGATTGTGAAGCCTGCTTCCCATCAGACACTTAAGAAAGGGGAGACCCACTGAGACCACCCACACCTTCCTACCCAACAGGTCATTGGCTGTGTGCCTTTTCCCTCCATTTTCCTTTTACACAATTGGGATTCTATACATACTTGTATCTTTTTTCACTTATAACCTGGGTGATTCCCAAAGACATCAAGTATTCATTGAAAGCCTCATTTTCATTTTTTCACATTGTTCAAAAGATTTCAAGCTTCTCCTTCCCAGAGAATGTGTGCTCCCTGGAGATATGTGGGGTCCCACATGTTCACGAAATGGGAGCAAAGAGAGGTGTCCCAGGGCAACCAAGATTCCCCAGGTGCCGCCGTCCAGAGGTACGTGTTCCTTGCAGTGTCTCTGGCCTCCTTTTCCTGTACCCGCGTTGCTGGTGTTCAGGCAGGGATCACCAAGGAGGTACAGAGATTTTTGCATCTTTGAGCAACACATGAAGGTGGGGGACAGGCAGCCCCAGCAGGTTGACTGACTTATGATGTCACTGAGGGTCCCCCACGCTGCCATCCACTGCTCATGACTCTTGTCCTCCTGTTTGCAAGAAGGTTGCCTTTGGAACCATCACATCACCCCTTCACTATTGTAGGAGGAAGCCAGCATCACCCCTTTAAAGTGTCTGGTTTGATCTTGTTGGCTAGGTGGGCACACAGCCACCCCTGGCTGCAACAGAGCAATCAGGGTATCAGTAAAAAGAAGAGGAATTCAGTTGCCATGGACATCGCCCCAGGAAAGTTACACAGCGTGAGCCAGAAAGCTGATAGTGGCAAGTGCCGGCGAGGATGCAGGACAGTGTAGAGGGAAGGCAGCACCCCCAGAGAAGAGCTGCCAGTTTCCAATCAGTGACTTGTCACTGAAGTCCATGCAAACCAGCCATGCCCCTCTACATTCACCCCAAAGCATGTGCTCCCAGAGGGGCAATGTCACCCCAAGGATGCGAGAACCTGAATATTTTTAGTGATACATATTCATGATCGCCCAAACCAGAAAACCACCCAGGTGCCCTTTAGCCAACGGAAGGGTGGATTGAGGCCCAACTGCCAGGGGGAGCCACGTGCGTCCAGTGAGAGAATGGCCCCAGGCCAAGGCCATCAGCTGCAGGACTCTGCTCAGGACATGCCAGAGGGGACAGGAGGCAGACAGGGCAGGGTGGTGGGCATGACAGCAGGGCGGAGGCATTCAGGGGACAAGGGGTCCTGTCCCATGGCAGCTCTGGAGGCTGTTTGCTATCATGACCTTGACTGTGAGTGACACCCAGACGCACAAGGAGACTGTGCTGGGCTGGCAACTGCTGGGTGAGACCAGCTCCTGCCTGTACACACATGCACATGGACACACACACACACACACACTGAATGTCAGGAACAAAAAGAAAGCAGCTCAAGCCTGAAAGGCAGCTCGGCCGAGGTCACACCTCTCCCATGGACCACGTGCATCCTTTCATCTGTGATGATGGACTGGCTACCCATAGACATCTCTCATCATGTAAGTAGTAAAGGAACATTTTCCTTTTGTTTAAAGAACACAGTGTGGGGAAGAAGGAGGGGGTGGGAGCGAGGGAGAGTCCCTTTGGGTCCCTTTGCGGCTTCCTTCTCTTCACCACGTGGTTAACCGGGTCAGGACGCCCCAGCATGGCCACGACTCTGGAATCTTGATCCATTGAACCTTTTCCAGACTGTTCTGAAATCTCTCCACCGAGCCCAGGACATCCATGGCCAATTCTCTCCAGCGCGGGACCACCTCAGGGTGCTTTTAATGTGTTGTGATTTGGTAGTTTTTAACTATAGCCTCCCTGGTGGCTTCCCTCTTGACTTTGCTGGTGGCTCAGACAATAAAGCGTCTGCCTGCAATGCAGGAGACCTGGGTTCAATCCCTGGGTTGGGAAGATCCCCTGGAGAAGGAAATGGCAACCTACTCCAGTGCTCTTGCCTGGAAAATCCCATGGACAGAGAAACATGGTAGGCTACAGTCCATGGGGTCACAGAGTCAGACATGACTGAGTGACTTCACTTTACTTTTTAACTATAGCCCCAGCCTTCTCCCTGCCTCTGCTGGTCTGACTCCTGCAGGCCACCTGCCCATTGTCATGGAACTGTTGGTCTCTTAACCTGGCAGGCTGACACATTCATTTCCTTCGAAGTCCAAGTTAGTGGCTTTAAATTTTCCTTTGGTTTGTCTTTCCCTGTGTAATTTATTGATACTTTAACAGATGAGGAACCTTCGAGAAAGCAGAGGGAAACTTGTATTTTGTTCTGTGTCCTATTTCTTACTCCTATCAATCTATTAAACAGTACTTTTAGAAATATTTAAAGATAGTATCAAACACTTAAACACAAAATTAAATACTTAACAATTAATTTTTGCAAATATTTAGTAATTGGTCACAAAAATATTTAATCAGTTTCTCCCAAGTTGCTTCAAGGAACACATATCACAGGCCCAGGTCATGTGACAACAAATATTACTCAGCGTTCTGTGCTGTGCTAGTTGCTCAGTCCTGTCAGACTCTGCAAATTCTCCTAAGCAGCTGATTAAAATCATGTCTCTAACAAAGATTTCTCCGATCACCTTACTCCTCAAGGAGTGAATGAAACCCACAAGTCACAGCAACAAGACACACAGCACACAACATGCAGACTTGGAGCTGTGGGGTTTCACTGTCGCTTCATTATCTGGGTCAGGGGGAGACAGGGAGGGAGAGAGGGAAAGACAGACAGGGACAGGGCGACACATCTGGGCTTGGTCTGCAGGCTTAGCTTGGCTGTGGGAGCTGGATAGACGAGCGGCTGGGGGAAGGGTGTGGAGAACAGGTAAGGTCAGGTTCCCTGAGGAAGGACCGGCCTCTCTCCTACGTTTCTCTGCACCCCCAGCCTTGATGGTCCGGCCTGAGAAGCTGGGCACTGTGTTGTAAGGCTTAGAGGCACACTGGGCTTGAGAGAGGCTGCGTGGGCCCCTAGGAGGTGAAACAGCGGGTGGAGCTGCTGTCCCCAAGAGGGATCGCCACACGTGTGGCCCCTCTCAGTAGAAAAATCTGTGAGGCTGTAGCTCCTCTTCCAGCCTCCAGATCTCATGCAGAACTGTCTCTGCTGACTCCCTGACCACAAACACACAGGAGAGGGGCTGCTAGGAACGTGGCCCAGCTGGCCACACAGGTCTCCCCTACAGGACAGCCTGGCCACAGGGCGGCCTCTCCTGGCCTCAGAAGGCAGCCTTTTGCACCGCTCCATGATGCTGTTTACTTTTTTTTTTTTTTGGCATGTTTGGGACAGGGGCCTACTTTTGGCTCAAGGGAGCCAAGTGTTGAGGGTGGGATTTGTCCCACCCTGACCTGCTTCCCTGGGCTCCTGCCTGACTCCTCAGCTAAGGAGGGATGCCCCGGAGGGCTAGACCAGAACTGCTGGGAGCCACATTTAGAGTCTGAGGAAAGCATGTTTGATATTTTCTTCATATTTGATTTATAAAATAAGCTTCATTAAAGCCAGATCATTCTCATGTTTCATGTCTAAATAAAAGAAGGCTCAGAAACTGCTATTTGCAAGGAATCCATGCAAATCAAGAAACACAAAAAACACTGTAGGTGCCAGTGATGTTTATTTCTGGTAAATGAAAAGCCAAGTTGAATATAATCTTTATTTTCTCTTTTAAACACTGTAAATTTCCGTGTACTCTGTGATTCTGCTACTCAGAGTGGGGTCCACTGATCAGAAGCACACACATCAGCTGGGGGCTCCTCAGAAAGGGGGGCATTCTGGGACCTACCCAGGCCTGCTGAATTAGAACCTGCTTTTAAACAAGATCGCCAGGGCAAGTCTGTGCACATTACGGTCTGTGTTGGTGTCATGCTTAGAATAGTCTCAAATATTTTATTGATATCATCCTGTATACTTATTGGTTATATGATTATGTATTTTGATGATCTGAAACATTATTATGCTGGTGTGGGGGAAAGCATTCTTAATTTTTTCTCTATATGATTAATCAGATGTCCTGATATCTTTTATTGAGCAAGTGGTTCATCATTTCCCTACTGGGGACATACTAAGTGGGGGAAAAAAAGGCAAACTATCAAAGCAAATGCATAGGACAATCTTATATTGTCTGGAGAAGAGATACTACAGAAGAAATGAATGGCACTCCAAAGAGAGCCATCTGAGCTCTGATGGAATGAGCACAACATTGACAGCCTGGTGGAAGAAAACTGTGCCTTCAGGCACAGGCTGGGTGAGGTGGGGGCATGGCTGAGAGGTGGACACAGTACCTACACCTTAGAGGACAGCCCCAGGGTTAGCAAACCCACAAGGACAGAAAGGAGGTTAGTGGGTAGGGAGTGCTAATGGGTATGGGGTCCTTTGGGGTGAAAATGTTCTGAACCTGACTGCGGTGATGGGATGTGAATACACTGCCCCCGAAGGGCACACTTTAAAAGGATGAACCTATGTGGCATGTGCACCACGCTTACCACCGGCCAGTATTTGCGGCGTGCATTGATTACAGGAGTGCTGCCTGTTCTAGGAAGAAACCGGGCACCGCGTGTATTTATCTACCTGACTGAGTTTTCACCTAGGCACAGACTGCCTCGTCACACCTGTACTTTGGGCTGCTGTCTCACCTGTTTGTTGTTCGGTCGCACGGAAACCTGGTGTCCCGAGAAGGGGCTACCCGCACAGCACCCCGTGGATCCGTGAACTCGAGGATGTGCGTTGCTTGGAGAGGGACCTGCGCCCCGATACCCGACAAGGCCCCGGGCAGTCTGCTCCCGCGACACTGGACTACAGTGGTCTCTACTCGAGGAAGCGCGGACCCCGGCGGCTCCGCCCCGCCCCCTTCGCGCCCTCTACCTGCGCGCGCAGCCCGGGAGGTGGAGCCGTGGCAGGGGCGGGGCGGGGCGGGCGGTTGGCCCGGCCGGGCCGCGGGGCGGGGCCGCGGGGCCGGGGCGGGGCCGCGCCCGGGAGG